>NW_007245639.1:215064-288810 GCF_000164805.1 Carlito syrichta
AATGTGGTACATATACACGATGGAATACTACGTAGCCATAAAAAAGAACAAAATCATGAATTTCACAGCAAGCTGGATGGAATTAGAGTCTATAACAACAAAATATTTTTAAAACATGGGGCAGGGAACTATCATGAGAAAGAGTCCTTGCAAATAACAGAGTTAGTTATCAGCCACAATATAAATATTGCCGAAAGTATTTCAAAAATATAGCACAAAAATGTACATTTATAAAACTCCACTTTCAAAAACTGATGTTTACATCAGTCACAGAACTCACTAAAACATAGTGGGTTAGTAGATTTAGGTAAAAGAACTACGATAAGATGATAGGAATATGAAATAAAGCTTAAGAATCAAAGCAAACAGAAAGATGTCAGACTGATATATAAATAGTAGAACCAGAGACTGTGTAGTAGATAATGGAGTTAAGTCAATAACTCATTAGATAAATGGCCCAGAAATATATAGAAGCAATTAAAAAACACAAAATACAAATTTTAAAAGTTAATAGAACAATTATAGAAAGCACAATGTATACCATAAAACAAAAAGGAGAAAAGAGGAGGGAGGAAAGAGAGAAGGAGGAAAAAAAGGAAAAAAAGAAGGAAGGAAGAAAGGAAGGAAGGAGAGATAGAAACAAAAACTTCTTTCTTAGATAAAGTTCAGTGAAACTGTAGACAGAATATTAAAGAAAAAGCAATGTTTATTAAAGCAGACAGTAAGATGTGACAGATTGTTTTGAAATAAATGCTAATTTGATAGAAAACATATTTATACCAGCAGCAATCGTGAATAACATCTTCAAATGTAACAGCTGTGAACTTAGTATAGTATTCCAAGGAAGAAACTTTCCAAAAGACAAGTCAAATAAGAATCTTCTCAGGTGAACATTAACACATGCACTTTTTTAAAAATAGAAGATAAACTTCAAGAAGGACACCAAAGTTTCTTAACAAAGGTCAAAAACACAACAACAAAACAAACAAACAAGCCAAAGTTCCAGCCAAACAAATACATAGTGCATGTAAAGTAATGACAATAAGTAGGGAAGAATTTAGAAAAATCAAAATGAATTGCTAGTTGACAGTATTGTGCAAGATGTGAGGAGCTAAGATATTCTAAATACTCATGTTAAAAATGTTGGCATTAACTACTAAAACAATAGAAATGAAATACAAATTAGTTTAAGACAGTTGAAGCAAAATATGTAATAAGGAAGTAAAAAAATTGAGTTGATTAGAAAAATGCTGAAAAATATTTTATAAAAACATCTACACAAGTAGAAAGAAAAGTAGCTTGTGTGTGTGTGTAAATATATATATGAGTAAATGGCTTAACCTTAAGCTTAGAAGCAGATTTTTCAGAGTGGGTAAAAACATTTAACTACGTAATACTTAAAGAGGCATATCTAAAATATGTCCACATAGATTACCAAACATTATGCATAAAAATAATTATAGTAGCGCTGTACTGATAAAGCCCCAGGCTAGAAAATACACAAGTTCCCACTTCTTTACAAAAGATAATTGAATTAAGGCATATTCACAAAATGAAATTGCATTAATCAATAAAAACAAACAAGTTAAACAGTATTGAAGAATCTCATAAACATAATATTGAGTGAAATAAACCAGACACAGAAAAATACACATTTTGCCAAGGCACTTATATAAACTTCAATTGCAAGTCAAATTAAATTGTTAGAAATCATAGTAAGTGTTAATGCTGGATTTTGTGTTGCAATTGAAAGGGGACATAGAATGAACACAAAGAGTGCTGGTGTTGTTGTGTTTGTTCATTTTTTTCAACCTGAGTTTTGGTTGCATGAATGTGTTCAATATGTAAAAATTTATTAAGCTTTAGACTTCCCTGTATATCTGTTATACTTCATCAAGGTATTTTAATAAAAACCTAAAGTTTATATCACAAAACAAAGAGAAAAAAAAAACCTTACATCTAAATAAATGTTATGATTATATTATACTCATATTAGGCAAAAAAGACTTGAGACAAAGGGGCCATATAACTATAAAGCAACATAGAGCTAGTAAATGAAACTAACAAATCCACTGTCAAATTGGGAGCTCTCAACCTGTCTCTAAATTATTGAAAGTTCAAGGTAATTAAATTTTAGTTAAAGAAGAAATAATAAAAATAAAAAATTATCAAGACTTGATTTATCCCAATAATATAGATAGAACCCTGAACTTACAGAACATTTTGAAAATTTAACTTTTCAGTAGAAAGTAGAACTAACAAAAACGTTTAAAAATATGATATTAATAAATCCATAATGTAATTAAAATAGAAGTTTATTGAAGATTAAATAAAGAAAAACTTTCACACTGTAAAAGGGAAAAGCAGGCTTTAAGGAAAGAAGAGATTATAATGGAAATGGAAAAACATACTTGTGACTAACAACAATGAAAGTAGAATACACCAGTAGTTGTGAAACTCATTGAAGTGATGTTGAAACTAAAGCAATAGCATTAAACATTATATAAAAAAAAGTCCTCAAGTTAAGAACACATTTTAAAAGGTTTAAAAGATAAAAATGCAAATCTCAAAATAGTTGATGGTAGGGAAAATAAAGAGCATTAATGAAATAATAGCTAGTCACAAAAGAAAAACCAGGAAAACAAAAACTACTTGAAAATAAAGATCAATAAAATAGATAAAATTCTACTAAAATTGATGGAGAAAATGAAGAGGAGGAGAAGAAAGAGAGAGGGGAGAAGGAAGAGAAAGAGGCCAAATATAACGCCGCTGAGAAATGGAAAATAGCGTAGGTTTATCAGAGATTAATTGTAATAAGAAAGTATATACCAACACATTTGACAGCTCTGATCAAATTGAATAATTAATAGAAAAAGATAATGTACTATAACCAATAAAGAAGCTAAATTACTAGTGTTAAATTATCACATACAGAAAACACTCAGACCAAATATTTTATTTTTTTATTTAATTATTTATTTTAAATATGTGGGGTACAATCTTAATGTTGAGTTTCACCAACTTTTAAGGAACAGATTATTGAAGATCATACTATCTCTGTCAAAGAACAGAAAAACAACTCAAGAGAAGTTTTGGCAGCAAGATGGAAGACTAGAAGTTCTCAAACAACAGCAATAATTTTTGAGTCATTCATAAACAAAACCACTCTCGTTTTTAGAGCTTTGGAATTCAGGTAAAAGGCTATAAAGCCTCAAGTAAGCGCAAGACCTAGCAGAACTATTTTTGAGAGGGCAGAACCACACTCAAGTGGCACACTCCATCAAACCAGCTCCAGACATAGAAAGTGCTCTATTCTTTTGTGGGTTCGACAAGAGTTCCATTTGTTCTTGGTCCTGCCACCAGAACCATTAGCCAAGGAACTGAGGAGGATGCATGCCCACCTTGTGTCCCAGAAGATAGACTTGCTTATCCTGGCCCCAACTGTGGATCCTAAAACACTCCTGAGATTCAGCTCCAGCCCCTTTCAAGTGTGGTCTAAGAGCAGTTCCACCAGCACAGAGACCATGAGGAAGATGTGCTGGTCTGAGTGTCCAGTGCAGGCTTGTCACAGTCCCAGAAATGGACTTGAGATTCAGCCTCAACCTTCCTCAGCAGTAATCAGAAGACAATGCTAGGTACCCTCAAAAGACGTAGAAGATGACATGCTCATCTGTGCCCCCAGAGTTATGTGCCTACATAACTCAGCCTTGCTGTGAACCCTGAAATAGCCCTGCGACTCAGTTTTATTCCATCTCAACTGAGGTTAGACAAAAGTACTGCTTGCCTGTGGAATCACTCAGTGACTCAGTGGAAGCTTTTTCAAGAACCTAGAGGACACCACACTCATCTGTGCACCAGATATCAGGCCCATTATCTACAGACTCTGAAGCAGATCTTCATCTCAATACCTGTCCAACTGATCAAGATGCTGGGGACAGTTAAATCTACTCAAGGATCTAACAGGAGTCACACTAACTAGAGTCTCTGGTTGCAGGAACATCACCTATGGCTCCTACTGTGATTCCAGGGCAGGCACGTGATCTGGCTCTAATTCCACTGAACCATGAATCCCAGGGAAATCTCATTAGCTTAGATACCAAAGGCCTTTCTCTGCTGCAATTAGTCTGTGAGGATTATGAAGGGTTTTTATTTTTTTCTTTCAAATGCACAGACATCAACAAAAGGCTATGCAGATAACAGACAAACATGAAACTAAAAAAATTAATAATAATGGGCCATTGCCCAGGCATTGCTGTCATTACCTTGCTAAGCTATGGTGTGCCCATGTGCTCTTTGAGCTATGGCCAGGCCGTGTTTCTTGGCTTTGGCCCCCTCCTCTTCCTTGGGGAGGTATATCTCCTCTTTCTCTCTCTTTCTAATTTGCTTTCTAAATAAACTATATTTTTTAAATCTAAAAAAAAACCCATGATATTAATAATAAATAAAACTCTTTTAACTTACTCCCTAAAAATGAACATCTATAAATTGCCTGAATAAAAATCAAAATATTCATTTTAAAGATCAATTAGACATAAGAAAACACATATAGATAACTAAATAAAAGTAAAAAATGCATGAGAAAAAAAGAAATTTAATAAAGAATTAGAAACCATAAAAAAGCCAAGCAAAAATCCTAGAGCTATAATATATAATGACAGAATTAAAAACTTAAATAGAGAGCTTTGACAAAGACTAAATCATGCAGAAAAGAATAACTCAAAGACAGGTCACTTGAGCCATGTAGAGGAGAAAAAAACAAAGAAAGAATGAAAAATATTGAATAAAGTTTAAGGGATTTATGAAATATGATCAAGTGTAAACATATATGAATTATAAGATTCTAGCAGAAAAAGAGAAAGAAAGAAGGGGTAGGAAGTTTATTTAAAGTAAGAGACTGAAAACTTCTCAAATATTGGGAGAAATATGAACAAACAAACAGATTCATGAAGATCAAAGGACCCAAGAAAGATCAACTCAAAGACAAAGAGAAAATCTTGAAAACAGCAAGATAAAAGAGATTCTTCATATACATGGGAAATTTTATAAGGCTTCCAATGGACTTCTCAACAGAAATCTTTATTGCCAGGATGGAATAGGATGTTATATTTACTGTGTTGAAATAAACAAAGAAAAAGAAAACTGCCAATTAACAATACTTTAACCTGCAAAGCTGTTCTTCAGCAATGAAGAAGAGATGAAAACATTCCCATACAAACAAAAGCTGAGGGACTATATCACCATTAGACCTGCCCTACAAGAAATAATACGGGAAGTTTTTAAAATAAAAATGAAAAAAGTTCAACTAACAATGTAAAACATGCCGGGCTCGGTGACTCAGCCTGTAATCCCGTGCCTTTGGGAGGCTGAGGTGAGTGAACTGCCTGAGCCCGCGGGTTCAAGACCCGCCTGGGCAGCGAGACCTCATCTCTACGATAAGTAAAAAAATCAGCCATGCATGGTAGCGCATGCCTGTAATTCCGGCTACTTGGAAGGCTGAGGCAGAAGGATCACCAGAGCCCAGCAGGTGGAGGCTGCGGTGGCCGGGAGCGGCCACTGCACTCCAGTCTGGGTGACAGAGTGAGACTCCAACTCAAAAAAAACAAAAAACAAAAAACAAACAAAAAAACAATGTAAAACACATAAAAGTATCACACTCATTGGTAAAGGTAAATATATATTAAATTACAGAATACTATAATACTGTAATGGTGATGTGATATATAAGTCACTTTTAACTCTAGAATAGAGATTAAATGACAAAACTATTAAAAACAAATATAGCTACAATAATTTGTTAATAGAAAAAATGCAAGTGATAAAGTGTGACATCAATTGCATAAAATATGGAGGAGAGGTGACTAAAAGTGAAGAGATTTTGTATTCAGTGAATGTTAGGATGTTATCAGCTTAAGACAGATTGTTATAAGATGTTTTATGTACGACATATGGTACCAAAAAGAAAAACACCTAGTAGAAACACAAAAATTGAGAAAGAATTCAAAATATATGATTACGAAAAGTCTACAAATAACAAGACAAGATTGAGACCTAGTAGCAAACTATAGAACATTTAATAAACAATTAGCAAAAATTCAATAGTAAATCCTTATATTAATAATTACTTTAAGTGTTAATGAATTAAATTCGCTTGTCTAAAAACACTGTCCATTTCCAGGTATGAGAAGAATGGTGTTGGTAACTTAATGGGTATTGCATTGAATCTGTAGATTGCCTTTGGTAGGATGGACATTTTAACAATGTTGATTCTTCCTATCCATGATCATGGAATATTTTGAGGTATGTTTCTTCTATACCTAGGTGTTTGAGAGTTTTTATCAAGAAGGGATGCTGGACTTTATCAAAAACTTTTTCTGCATCTAATGATATAATCATGTGGTTCTTGTTTTTACAACTGCTGTATTTAATAACATTTATGGTCCTGTGAATGTTGAACCAGCCTTTCATCCTGGGGATGAAGCCTATTTGGTCATGGTGGATGATTTTTGAGATGTGTTTTGGGATCCAATTTGCCAGGATCTTGTTCAGGATTTTTTCATCTATGTTCATAAAGGATATCAGCCTGTGGTTCTCTTTTTTTGTTGGATCTTTATCCAGTTTGGGTATCAGTGTGATGTTAGCTTCGTAAAACGATTTGGTGAGAATTCCATCTTTTTCAATGGTCTGGAATACTTTCAATAGGATTGGTATCAGCTCCTCCTTGTACATTTTTTAGAATTCTGCTGGAAAGTCATCTGGTCCAGGCCTTTTTTTTAAGGTAGTTTTCATATGACAGTCAATTTCCTGGTTTGCTGTTGGTCTATCTAGTGTCTCAGTGTCTTCTGTTTCAACCTGGGGAGGTTGTGTGATGTCAGAAAGTTCTCCATTTCATTTAGGTTATCAAGTTTTTTTCCATATAGGTGTACATAGTAAACTCTGATAATGTTTGTATTTCTTCGGGGTTAGTTGTGATTTGCTCTTTTGTATTTCTGATTATGTTTATTAGGGTTTTTTTCATGGTTATTCTGGCTAGGGTCCATCAATCTTGTTAATTCTTTCAAAGAACCAGCTTTTTGTTTTGTTGATGTTATGATATTTTTTGTCTTCTATGCCCCGTATTTGGGGTCTTATTTTGGTGATTTGGATTCTTCTGCTAAAGCTGAGGTTTTAATGGTCTTCTCTTTCCAGCTCCCTTAGTGATTTGTTAGACTCTCAACTTGTTATCTTTCTGTTTTCTTGATGTGTGCTCATAAAGATATAAATTCCCCTCTTAGAACTGTTCTCATGGCATCCCAGAGGTTTTTGTAAGATGTTTCTTCATTTTCATATGTTTCCGGGAATCTTTTAATTTCTGCTTTGATTGAGTGTTGACCCAGCTGTTGTTCAGCATCATGCTATTTACTGTCCATGTCTTTGTGGGCTTTGGGGAAATTTTACTGGTGTTGATATTTATTTTTATTCCACGAGGACTAAAAAGGTGCATGACAATATGTTAACCTTATGGAATTTGTTTATACTTGATTTATGGTCAAGGATGTGATCAATCTTGAAGTACTTTCCTGACCTAGAAATGACAATACAGAAATTCATATGGAAACATAAATGACCATGAATAGTTAAAACAATCCTTAGCGAATGAAACAAAGCAGGAGGTATCACACTTTCTTAACCAACTCATCTTTGACAAAGCCGCCAACAACAACCACTGGGGAGAGGAGAACCTATTCAGTAAATGGTGCTTGGAAAACTGGCTGATCACATGCAGAAGATTGAAATAGAACCCCTACCTATCACCATATACAAAAATTAACTCTCAATGGACCAAAGACCTAAATATAAAACCTCAAACTATAAGAATATTAGAAAACACAGGAGACACTCTTATGGAAATTAGAACTGGAAACCAATTCCTGATCAGAACCCTAAATTCCCAAACCTTCAGTAATAAGATAGACAAGTGGGATCTCATCAAACTGACGAGCTTCTGCAAAGCAAAAGAAACCATCAAGAGAGCAGAGAGACAGCCCACAAATTGGGAAAAAACATTTGCCAACTGTGTACCTGACAAAGGCTGTGTACCTAACATTTAGGATCTACAAGGAACTCAAATGTGCTGAAAGGAAAAAAAAACAAACAGCCCCATTAAAAAGTGGGCAAAAGACATGAATAGACACTTCTCAAAAGAAGATATACAAGCAGTAAACAAACACATTAAAAAATGCTCAGCCTCACTCATCATCAGAGAAATGCAAATCAAGATCACACTGAGATAGCACCTAATCCCAGTAAGAATGACCATCATTAATAAAACAACAACAGATGCTGGTGAGGATGTGGAGAAAAAGGAACGCTTCTACACTGCTGGTGGGAATGCAAAGTTGTGCAACTTCTTTGGAAGACAGTATGGCGATTTCTGAAAGAACTAGAAATTGACCTTCCATATGACTTAGCAATTCCCCTATTGGGAATATACCACAAGAAACTCAAGTCATTCTGAAAAAAGATTCCTGCATGTGTATGTTAGTTGTAGCTCTATTCATAGTAGCAAAAACATTGAACCAACCATGCTGCCCATCAAAGCTGGACTGGATTTTAAAAAATGTAGCATTATACACAATGAGATATTATGCAGCCATAAAGAAGGACAAACATCAGATTTTGCAGCAAAATCTGATTGACTTTGGAGTCAATCATACTCAGTGATGTATCACAGAAACAAAGAATAGAGAACCATGTGTTCTCACTCCGAAGCGGACCTAGGACAATTCTAATACTGTAAAAAAAGGATTGGCAGTAGCGGGAAACTGCTAGGGGAGGGAGGGGCATACCTCATCAACAAGGATATCTGCATAATCAATGTCTGTATATCTAGCCCTTAATTGTACCCCACGTCTTTATAGTCTTTATAATAATAATAAAAAATAAAATAAATACAATAAAACACTATCCAAATGGATGAAATAAGTATAAGATGTAACAATGTACTACCTACGAAATAATCACTTTAGACTTAACAACCTTCTTAGAATGATAATAAAGGGATAAAAATCATATTTCATGCATTTGGTAACCATGAAACAAACAGTCAGAACTAATGAACAAGTTCAGTGAAGTTTTAAAACACAAAATCAACAATGAAAAATCAGATCTGTTTACACTAAGAATGAATTATCACAAAAATAAATAAATGTAACTAAGGAAGTGAAACCTGTACACATAAAACTAGAAGATAGTGATAAAAGAAATTGAAGAAATGAGTCAATAACAAGATCTTATGTACATGAATTGGGAAAATTAATACAGATAAAATGTCTGAACTTCCTAAACTATGGATTCAGTGCAGTCTCAATCAAGATTCCAATGACAAAAAGAATCATCTTAAAATGTGTATTGAACCCAATAAGTAGTCAAAACAATTTTGAGAAAAAAAGAACAAATTTGGTAGCATAACACTCCTTGATTTCAAACTATACTACAGAACTATAGAAAAAAACAATAAAATAAAAATTAAATGAAAGTAAAATGATACTGTTATTAAAAAACAGACTTCTAGACCAGTAAAACATGATGGAGAACCCAGAAATAAACCCATGCATACATGGCCAACTAATCTTTGAAAATGATGCTAAAATTACACAATGAAGAAAGGATAATATCTTCAAATAGTGTTGTAAAAACTGGACATCCACATGAAAAAAGAATGAAATTAAACCCTTGACTTAAATGATACATAAAAATAAACATGACATTAAAGACCTAAATGCAAGATTAGAAACTATAAATGTCCTAGTAGAGAAAAATAGGGGGGAAAGCTCCTTTCCATTGTTCTTTGTAGTGATTGTTTTTTATCTGACACCAAAGGCACAGAAAACAAAAGCAAAAATAAAAAATGGAATTACATTAAACTCCAAAGCATCGACACAGCAAAGAAAGTATAGAAGAAAAGGAAAAGGCAGCCCTAAGGAATGGGAGAAAATATTTGCCAACTATATGTCTGATAAAGGGTTAACATCCAAAATATATAAGGAACCCATACAACTCACTAGCAAAATATTAATAATGCAATTAAAGATGGTCAAAGCACATGAATAAACAAGTTCCCAAGGGAAAGAAACAAATAGTCTATGGTATATGAAAAAGTGCTCAACATCATTAATCCTTAGGAAAATGGAGTCAAAACTAAGAGCTATTTCCTCACATTGTTAGAATGGCTATTATCAAGATGTCAGATAAGTGTTAGCAAAGGTGTGGATAGAAGGGACCCTTGTACACTTTCTGGTATTAATGTAAACTAGTATGGCCATTATAAAAAGCAGTTTGGCATTTTCTCAAAAAATTAAAAGTGGCTTAGCCTGTAATCCCGCGCTTTGGGAGGCTGAGGTGAGTGGATTGACTGAGCTTGCGGGTTTGAGACCCGACCGGACAACTTGGCGAGACCTCATCTCTACAACAAATCAAAAAATTAGCTGGGTCAGGTAGCGCGCATCTGTAGTTCCAACTACTTGGAAGGCTGAGGAGGAAGGATTGCCGGAGCCCAGCAGGTCGAGGCTGCGGTGGCCGGGAGTGGCCACTGCACTCCAGTCTGGGCGACAGTGAGACTCCAACTCAAAAAAAAAAAAAAATTAAAAAAATAGAGCTACCATATGATCAAGAAATCCAAAAGAAATAAAATCAATATATTGAAGACATATCTGCACTCTCATGTTAATTACAGCATTACTCACAAAGCCATGATATGGAAACAAGTGCCTATCAGTAGATAAATGGAGAAAGAAAGAAAATGTGAAACATACCCAGAAAGAGCAAGAGACAGAGACAAGGAGAGACAGAGAGAAAAAAACTGAAATATTTTTCAACCATACAGAAATTCTGTCATTTGCAACAACATGGATGAATCTAGAGACCATAATGGTAAGCAAAATATGCCAGATACAGAAAAACAAATATAACATTATTTCACTTATGTGTGAAATTTAAAAAAGTCAAACTCATAGAAGTAGAAAGCAGATCAGAAGTTTCTGGAGGAAATGGGTAGATGCTGATCAAAGACACAAAGTTTTATTTACAAGATGTTCTAGGTATTTAAGGTACTGTGAAGATGGTGATGAGTATGTCAATTGATTTGATTGTGGTAATCATTACATATTTATATATATCAAGTCATTACATTGTACACCTTGAATATGTACAAGTTCTAGGTATCTAAGTTACTGTATGGATGGTGATGAGTATGTTAATTAATTTGATTGTGGTAATCATTACACATTCATATATATCAAGTCATTACATTGTACACCTTGACTATGTACAATATTTCCTTGTAATTAACTATTGTTGAAAATTAAGATAACAAACCATATATAAAAAAAGAGGTAAAATGCAAAACAACCACTCATTAAAATAAATAAAAGGCCAATATCATTCAAGACAGAGAATTAAGAAGTGAAAATTCCATAATGAATAACACTTATAGTCCCGTGGTTTTTAAAGTACATAGGCAAGCATGCTTTTTTCACTTAAGATCTGAATAGAGATTAATACAAAAAAACAGATTGCACTAGAAAGCAGGATCCACTGATGACAAGAATGAGGTACTCAGAGATGCTCCATGTTGCAGTATATGTGCAATTTTGAGCACACAACCACCATGAGCAAAATGTATGACTGACTTAAATCAGAAAGTCAGACATGAAATAGATCTCTTCAGACTTTGTAATACATCTGTCAAATCATCTCATTTGTTGCTAAAGATTTCCTTTAGTTCTATAAAGACATGGGAATGGAAATGTCACCATAGCTTTTGAGAAAGAGAAAGACAGGGAGAGAGAGATCGGGAAAGGTCTTATATGAGGTCAATTGTCCTTATAACCATTCAGATATATTTCTCATGTAAAAGGTGGATTTGTATTGATTTCATATTAAAGCTGTGAAACTATGATTCAATTTTTAATGATACTGTGAATTATGTATTGCTGCCAGGCTATTTCAGATGATCACATTGAAATAAAATAGAAATACTTTAAAGCATTAAATATAACATCTCATTTCTCCAAAATGGAATTACTTATTTTGAAATTACTGCAAATTCTATAGTTCTTTTATTTTTCATTTTTAGTCTTCATTGTATTATGGTTATTTTTAGTGTATGTCTTAGAATTATTACATTAAAATCCAGGAATCATATCAAGCAATGATAAGTAGTCAAATCAGTCCAAATTTGTGATGTCTGATTTTATTTATTTTAAAGAACAAATATTTTTCACCATTGAACCACTTTGGTAATTCATGGGGTAAAAGCGATGATATCTTTATGTTATTTGTTTTGATGCATATGAACAATAAGATTGTTATGTTAAATAACAGACACATTTATATCTGTCATGCTTATGTAGGAATTTAAGTTTTTTCATGGATAGAGTTACAGTTTCACTTTATGTTGTTTCTGAAGTGCTCAGATCTGTACTTGACATCAGTGATAAGCAGACAACATAGTCTTGATTCCTTCTCTAGCCAGGAAAATAACAAGGCTTGTAAAAGCAAAATGGAAAGAGTTCTAGCTCTAGATAATGTTCCTGATATATTCTACTAAAAGTAGACTGTAAGAAAGAACAATGTGTTTCATGATGGACAGGCTCAATCCATGCACTTGTTTGAAGGTTTTCCAAAGGAGTTGTACTTAATTCTACATTCTGAAAGTCCATCTCATGAATATCCACAAAATGAATTTATGTTGCCTTCACCTCTCTCATCGGTGATCCCCAGGACAGGTAAAAACACACATTAGTCACTTGTTATTTACGTGTCCTGAATCTTCTTGGCAGGAAAAAAATAGATAAAAGAACAAAAATTAAAAAAATTTCAAATTGTTTATTTGGGCATGCTCAACAGAACTGGAAGGGGGGAAGTTGCATTTGAAAATTACTTGTAGCCGGGCTCGGTGGCTCAGCCTGTAATCCCGCGCCTTTGGGAGGCTGAGGTGAGTGGATTGCCAGAGCCCACAGGCTCGAGACCCGCCTGGACAGCGAGACCTCATCTCTACAATAAATCAAAAAATCAACCGGGCATGGTAGTGCATGCCTGTAATTCTGGCTACTTGGAAGGCTGAGGCGGAAGGATCGCCGGAGCCCAGCAGGTCGAGGCTGCAGTGGCTGGGAGCGGCCACTGCACTCCAGTCTGGGCGACAGAGTGAGACTCCAACTCAAAAAAAAAAAAAAAGAAAGAAAGAAAGAAAGAAAGAAAATTACTTGTAGTGATGGAAGTGAAAAATTCCTCAGACCTGAGAACTTATTTAAACCTCTTTAAAGTTTCTGTTTTCCTAAATTTCAAACTAAATGTTTTCTCTCTATCTGTTATACAACATATGTTAATATTTGAGAAAAAAGAAATAGCTGTTTGATTCCACTAGCCTTTTTTTACCACTCATAATTAGAAGAAAACAAAATTCTGTCACGCATTTAATTCTTAAAGCTGTAAATGGCAGACACTATTGACTGTGGAGTTTAAAGTCTACTGAAAGACATAGTTAAGAAGGTGCTTACAGTGGTGTGCGGTAAACACTTTGACAGTAAGTTAGGAGGGCACAATAGCAGGACTTTGGTTTAGGCATTGTGGAAGAAGATTTGAGGGAGTTCTGAGAAAGTGGGATAAGCATAGGAAGACACTTCCAAGTTCCCCACAAAGGAGAGACATTAATGAAAGGCTGTAGGAAGGAGAGCACACCAGGAACAAGTAGCTCAATTGTGGCCAGAGGAACTGGTACGGGTAGAGCAGATCCTGTCACAATAAGTCTCCAGGGCCAGGGCTAGGATAGAACCTGAAGACAAGCTTGTGCCATAGAAATGCTTAAATAAGAGAGGAAAGGGCGTTTGAGAGCAGAAATTCACTGTGGTTGAGATTGGGAAAGGGAATTAGAAGAGGCCGGGAGAGTGGTTACAAGTTGTGAGTATAGGAAGGGCCAGATGATGAATGTACCTAATAATAAGGTAGAATCAACTCAGGTAATCTGCGGGTGTATGAGACTCCCTGGGGATGGGAGAAGGTTGATAAGAGGGTCTGTGCTTCCTGTGGATACTTGAATATCATCTTGAACCTTAGCGACTGAGAAAATCTTATATATGTATATGAATACAGGAGGCACATGTCCGATAAGTCCTTTTCAAACTTGTAAGACTAGAAATATTATTTCTAGTGGATTTCATTAATGTACAAAAGTCACATACTATTTAAGACAAACTTTTTCATTATTTAATCTATATGTCTAGTACTTTAGATGTTTCTGACAAAAATGTCAGAACTAGATAAGACATAAAAATGAGTTAATTGTATAAGAACAGTTGTCCCTTCTTCTCTTCCTCTCTCTCTCTCTCTCTCTCTCTCTCTCTTTCTTTATTTATTTTTTCCCTTTTCTGTATTCTTCTCTGAAATAATTCTTATATAATATCTAGATTCTCACTAATGGAAGCAATGTTGGTGGAGTTGCACCATTAGCATTTTCTGGGAGCTTTTTATAAATGCAGAATCCTGGGTTATTTCTCAATCTGACTAAATAAGGTTTGCATTTTGATTAGATTTGCCCAAGGAATTTGTGTGAAACTTAAAATTGAAAATAACTGAACTAGTTGAGTGATTCTAAAAAATAGTGCATGTTTCTAGCTTCCATGAAAGACTCAAATGAAGCAAAGTGCAAGGAGAGAGACGTTGAGCACTGGATTAAAAATACATGAGTTTAAATCTTTTCAGGTGAGTCTAATGTATACCTAGGAATGAGAACCACTGAAATAGATGCACTTTTATTTTGAAGAGAAAGAAATTGAGATAATGTGGGACTTTTCTGAGTCTTCACTGCTAATTGTGCAGAAGTAGGCACAAGTCATTCTGTCCCCAGGCAAAATCAAATTGATTGAAAGAGAAAAAAAGATCTAAGCAATATAAGACCAGTGTGCAAGGTCATATAGTAACATAGACCTAATAGTAGAAAATGATTCCAGAAATAATAGACTGGCATCATGACACCCTAATAAACTTCAGTTCACACAGTGCCAGAGAGAAAAAAATAGATCATTGGGTCAAAAATGCCTTCACAAACATATGTGTGGAGACAGTGCAAGGGATGAAAACAGTGGATTCATGGGTACAAGCACACAGTTGGACAGAAAGAATAAGATTCAAAGTTTGATACCAAAGTAGAATGACTATAGTTAACAACAATGTAATGTATATTTCAAAACAGCTGGAAGAGATAATTTTTAATGTTCCCAACACATTAAAATCAATAAATGCTGCTCTAGGTGATGGGTAGTCTAAATATCCTGATTTAATCTTATACATTTTACATATGTAACAAAATATCATATCTACTCCATAAATAAGCACAAATATTATATATCAATAAAAATGGCTTCACAAAAGGGATTTTATAATTTTTTGAAAACTAATAACTATATTCAGAATTAAAGTATCATTGAATTTCCTTGACCATCATAGGATTATATATAAAATGGAAATTAGGGGTTTTGTCATTGTACTATAAGCAAAGCATACCTTTAACATCAAATCAACAGATTGTTTTCTCAAAGTCTAGGGTTCAAAAGAAGGAAAAACTCTTCTTATAATTGTGCGTTGCCTTAAATTTTACTCTAAGTCCATTCTCATATTTATAGTCTCAGTTGATATGATTGCTTCCAGTTTTATTTTGTATAGTTTGACATCGTAATGTGATTTCTTGGTTGATCTTGATTTCATTTCAGAAGAGGCAGGGAAGAGGATTCTTGAGTACATATTTTTAGGAAGAGTACTTCAGAGCCTCAACATCTATCTCTATGTGAGCCTCCTGAATTAAAAGAAGCATGGAGACACACCAACTTGTGTAGAGTTTTTTTTTTCTTTCTTCTTTTTCTATTTCCTGGTTCTAATATGCAGCAATAGGTGAACAACCTATTTCTTATGGCAGAACAGTTAAGAACCACAACACATGTTATTCTTTTAGCAATACCTTTGTAGTCATTTTGCCATCACGATGAAGAACTACTCCATGTAGCTTATATGAGACTAAACATTAGGCAAGCAAACACAGGGTGATGCAGTTACACAATTTTAATCCAGCCTCATGAGTCTGAAAAAACTCTTGTACTTACTATAATTCTGAATCTAGATTATACCAGTGTATAAAATAAACTTTAAAATGTATAATATATAATCTTGATAGATAGCACATCTTTTTCATTCTATAATTTGAACACAATCTTATATTAATTGACAACTTGCCAGAAAATAAGGAAGAAAGCAAAGAAAGATGGTGAGAAGATGGCAGACCTTGAAATCAGACAGAGCTGGGTGGAAATCTTTCATTTGTCTTTTATTTGCTGAGTGAAACTTCCTGCTATTTAGTCTCTTTGAGCTACTTTCAACTTACCTACCCAGCCAAACTCAGCCATCTTGTGATATAGCAAAAGCACATTTTCAGACATGAACAATTCCTAAAAATTTCCCTTTCATGCTACCTTTTCCAGAAAGTTACTTGAGATGCCTTCTCCCAAAATAGGAAGCCATACAGGAAAAGAGGCAGACAAGCTATCTAGAAAATGGAACATAGGAGATGCATAAGAGAATGCCCAGGAGGATAACGAGAAAGGAACATAGAAGGTAACTATGCATCAGGCAGAGAGGACCATGTATTTGGCGTGGTATAATTTCAGAGACAGGCTGAGTCGTCATCATGACCTCTGCCCTGATATGACTTTATAACTTGTTGGAGGATTCATCTTTTTAACTACTGAAGGATATGCTCAAAGGACAAAAATGGAAGGAGAAGACATGGTATACAGGACATAAGGTATTTGACCTAAGATGATGGTAAAGACAATTGACAATTGGGCAGTAGACCTCGATGATGCAGGAGGGTAAAGGCCTCTGGTAGGAAGACCTGCAAAGAAGATGAGGAATTAGCTGTTAACTGGATGCCATTACTTTTTGGATAATTGCACTGAGAATATGAAAAACTGTTAAAAGATTTAGGAAACATACAAATGAATCGGAGCAACTATAAACAAACAAGCAAACGAGGAACCCTAAACTTCAAGACAAATTGAAAAAGATAAATAGGATCCTATGATGATACAGTGACAGTTTTAACACCATGAACCCTGAGTGTTACTTTAACCCCAATGTGTAACAGAATTATAATAAATGAATGAGGAACAGGAAATAAGCAGATTGGCAAGGTAAGAGACGTAAAGTTTTATCTTTTGTAGCAGGAACTATAGATAACATCCAATCTTGATTAATCCAGCTACAACAATATGCTCACCTATTTAGGACTGTGGAAACAGAACAATTAAGAGGCAAGAGTAATTGCTTTTGGAGAGAAAGGCTGGTGGAGGAGGGGAGAGGTGCCACAGAAAGTCGTTTTGTTTCAATCCTTTTAGTTTACTACTTAACTTTTTAAGCTATTGTGTAGGTATTGCTTTGATAAAATAGAATTCAATTGAAACAGTATTCATGAAGTCCCTTGAGTATTATCAGGCTGATTTTTCCAGGTAGCATCCACCTGTTTCACTAATGACCAGTTGTTTCCACTTTGACTCTTGTGCAGAACTGTGATCCTCACACATAAGGCAGGTATTTACTGGGCATGCAGTTACAGCTACTTGGCAACCACCATCTCACTGCACAGATTCAGAAGAAAATACAGAGGATGAGGCATTATTGAAGTCTATAGACAAAGAAATTCTGACTATTCTCTGCAAGCAAGAGGCTGCCTAGCAACCATTATCCTGCACACTGAGAGATGAGACCACACATTTACTTCTTGTTCTGTACCTATTTTGAGATTCAACCTAACAAAAATAAAAACTTATATCTCTTATTAGTTTGAAATTATTTTACTACTAACAAATCTAACTTCCTTATGAATCAAAATTACAGAAAAATATAAAAAATGCACTTAAAGAGAAACAAGTGAATTAAATTTACTGAAATGTGTAAGCATGATTTTTCTTTCTAACTGGCTAAATAGTTTTAAAATGATATGTGCAAAACCAATGCCAGACAATAAGCTGATGATGTAAGGCATACACAGTTTGAAAGTTGAAACGTAGTGATTTCCATTATGTTTCATTGCGCTATATTTCATTGTATTATCCTCTTCACTTGAGTAAATGTACTGTACTTGATTTGGACTTAGTCATGCTGTAGTTTGCATGTCAGAAAATTTGCATTTCTGTGATCAGAATGAAAGATGTGTTTGAGGTTTATTGGAAAAGTGGGTATAGAGAAGGCTGTAAGTGCTTCTGAGATCATTTCTCTTTTATGATGATTTGTAAAGAACTTTGGAAACAAGTTGCAAAGCTTCTAGGAGCCTTAGGAGCAAGTTCTAGTTCTGGTGGGTGCAAGGTTTGTTCTCAATTAACACACTCCACTAACTCTTTACCCAGAATGAGTCATGGCTGCTTTTCTTAGGTATGAAAATAAAGAGATAACAAGAGCAAGAATCTTTTCTTCTCTCTCTCTCTCTCTGAACTTTGGGCATGTGTCAACTAATCCAAATGCATTAATCAGTTAAATATCTCCCAACTCTTTTTTACTTACATTATAAAGTGAATAGCAATTTATGTATCAAATTGAACCTCCTTCTCTGCACAGCTGTAGTAAGCTAGATCACAATGAGTTCAAGGAAAAAATAGGAAACAATTTATGGCTTGCTTGCCCTAAGGCATTGGGTAGGTCTTTTTCTGAAGATACCTGGCTTCTTTTTTTTTTTTTTTGAGTTGGAGTCTCACTCTGTTGCCCAGACTGGAGTGCAATGGTCGCTTCTGGCCGGCCACTGCAGCCTCAACCTCTGCTGGGCTCCGGCGATCCTTCCGCCTCAGTCTTCCAAGTAGCTGGAACTACAGGCGCGCACTACCATGCCCGGCTATTTTTTGATTTATTGTAGAGATGAGGTCTCACCAAGTTACCCAGGCGGGTCTCAAACCCACAGGCTCAGGCAATTCACTCACCTCAGCCTCCCAAGGCGCGGGATTACAGGCTGAGCCACTGAACCCGGCTTCCTTCACAAGAGCTGGACAATAATATAATGTGTGTTGTAGTATTCTACAAGCTAGATGTTGCAATTCCATTCAATGAATCCAAATAACAAAGAAAATGCCCTGATTTGGGTAGAAGTGAACTCCTATTTTGCATTTTAAAAATCTCCTCTTACCACCACCAAAGTTCATATTGCAAACCAATTGTGAAAATGATATGGGAATTAATAGATCAGGCTCTGTGTGTGAGCCATAAACAAGCATTGTTAGTAATAACATGAGTGCTAAAGTACCAATTATTTCTTCTGGAACTTAAGGACAATTGTGGTGCAAGCACTTTTGATCTGCTAGCTAAGAATCATTATGGTAAATAAGCATTTTTCCTGGGAAAATGTGGAGATATGATCTTTTGTCAGAGGAAGAATAGATAAGCAACTCCTGTTCCATGAAACTGGTTGACTGTTCAGACCACAGTCAACCTCTGGGAGGGAGGAAAATGCATACCAGCTGGAATATTTAAGATTTGCCTTAGCTTTTTATTTCCAATAAGGGGATACAATTACTTTCTCTCTGGTAGAAATGACATCCTGTAAACTAGTTATTGCTAAAGATTTTGTCCTCCTGAGATTCCTTCGTGCTTTTGTGCAGCAAGCAATAAGTTCTGTATTCAACTGTGACCCTCCGTCTGAGAGGAATAAACGCACCTCCCCAACAACGCTGCCTTCTTTCCCCCAAATCTTGCTCTCCTCAGTGGGAATCAACAATAATAAATTGGTCTATGCTCAAAGCTGCTGGGGTGAACAATAAATCACAGTAATTCTCCTACCGTGTAGAAAGTTCTCAATTCTTAGGAGATTTTTAATCACAGTGGAAAGGCAAGGGTGTTAATGAGGCCTATAAATTAAGTTAAAGCAGGGTAATTACGTCCTCTGTTGTAATGAAGGCTGGAGTGGCCAATATCATTAAGGCAAATTAAACACTTTCTTAGATTGTAAAGATAAATTGAATGAAAATATTACTGTAAACAAGGGGCTCTTTGTTATGTACACATTAATTACATAGTGGAAACTGTAAATGCTGTTCAAGCTTAACCTGAGCCCATGGATGGCTGTGAGTTTTGAGATGAGCACGGAGCTGTGTGTGGCGCAAGGTGAGCACAGGGCCTGGAGTTTACAGAAGCGCTTCCTGAGCAGACCATGTTGGCACCCCGGATCCCAGGCTATCAAAATAGATTGCTTCTTCTTGCTCCGTCACCATGCCTGCATATTTTTGAGATGAGAATATTTACCTTATAGATTTCCTACTTGAGCTTTTTTGATGTATGAGCAGGTGATAGAGATATTCTTGCATGTTAGAAAATGAAGTAAACTTAAGATAAAATTAAAAAGACACCACCAAAAGGCTCATAGGCACTGTCTCCCCAGTAATTCTTCATTTACTGTAGACAACATTGACTACAAATATGTCCCAAGTGGTTAACACAACAAAACCCTCACAGTACCTCACATTTTAAAGATGTTTATAATACGCTAAGATTATTCTGAGGGTTTTATACCTACGGCTTCCTTGAGTCAAACAACTCTACAAATCAAACACTATTATTTCCAATATACAGAAATGGAGACTGAGGCATAGATTAATTGCATGCCTTGTCGAAATCATAACTACTGCTCCAGGATGCATTTGTCCTTAAGGTCGGTTATTTCTAAACGCAAAGCCTATGTTCATAAGCATTGTATAACATGGCTATCAATCACCTCCAGCCACATGAGAGCCCCTTACTTTACTGGAGTCAGAGAAGAAAAGGGAGAAGCAGCATTCTAGAAAGAGAACCAGAAAGCAAAGCCACAGAAGTTAAGTACCAAGCAACAGTATGCTAACGACTCAGTTAAGCCTGTCTCCTCAGCACTTTGGGAGGCTGAGGTGAGTGGATTGCCTGAGCCCGTGGGTTCAAGACCCACCCAGGCAACTTGGCAAGACCTCCTCTCTACAATAAATCAAAAATTTAGCTGGGCGTGGTAGTACATACCTGTGGTTCCAGCTACTTGGAAGGCCGAGGCAGAGGGATTGCGGAGCCCAGCGGGTCCACACTGGAGTGGCTGTGAGTGTGCCACTGCCCTCCGACCTGAGTGATGGAGTAAGACTCCAACTCAAAACAACAACAAAAAAAAACTCAGTTAACCAAACAGAGGCTGGGAAAGATTTATATGTGTGAAGGTCAAAACATTAGTGTTATTTTTTTTTTTCTATTTTAGAATAACATGCATGCAGAGAAAGGCAGTTTAGTAAAGTTAAGAGAACAGAATTAACAGGGCTGGATTTCAATCCTACCTTCCTTTTGCTAACTACAAAGTCTAGGACAAACTTCAATCTTTCTCAATCTCTTTTTCCTCATATATAATTTGGGTACAATTTTGATACTTCACAGAGTTGTGCAAAAATTAAATGAGTTAATAGATGTAGGGCACTGAGAAGGTTGTAGACACACAACTGTTTTACTAGCACTATATGCTTTAATTTTTCAGAATCCTTCAAGATTTTTTTTTTCCCAGTAGGGCTCTGAAGAATTTTAATAATTTTCCTGAAATATTTTTTCTTTTTCTGTCTATTATTTTGCTGTGAATGGTAGAATGAATCATAGTTCCCTCTTTCAATGGCTGTTAAATATTTGAGACAAGTCCATGGTTGGTCTGTGTTAAGTGTTGGGCTTGTACGTGGGTCCATTTGGCAACAATATTTACCCCAGAACGATACTGATGAGCAGGACAGATTGGACACAAGCTACGAATGGAAAGAGTAAACCCCTCCCGTGTTTGCTCTTCTACTGCACCCATTCTGAAGAGAATCTGTCCACACAGTGACAGACCTGCTTTTTTCTTCTTTCAATAGCACATTTCAAATTAGGTTTCAGGCATATTAGATTGCAGTGATGCATTTTTGTGGAGGCCTTATTTCCTCCACACTTGTCCCCTTATAATTGACCTCTTCATCTCTCGTCTGTGCTAGTGAGGGCAGGTCTAGAAGCCACCCAGGAAGCATTGCATCAGGAAGAGTCGCATGAGGTTTCTGGAGCACTCACTCTGCAGCAAAGGCTGGCGAGAGGCTCAGCAGCCCCATGCCTCCCCCTGGGCACATGACTGAACATTTCCTGGCTCCCTGCTCTTCTAAATTGGGCCGCGATGCTAGAACTCATCAATGCGGTGAGGTGGACGTTGATGTCAGTCCTAGACTCAGGTTCTCAGGAAGGGAAGAGGAGTCACGTCTCAGTTTAAGTACTGTCGCCCTTCTTTCCTTCTGTTGGTGGTCATAGGGGCTCTTGGTGAAATAAAGATGGTGGATTGTCTCTTGGTCTCTTAATCCATTGGATCTGAGACTCCTAACCAACCTAAATAGTACTTGCGTGAATGAAAAATAAAATTGTATTTTGCTATTGAGAGCAGGTGATTTGTTACAGCACTTAGTCTATCTTTAGTAATATTCTCTTTAGGTGATTTAATTTAACAAAATTTACATTTATTTATTGACATAAAAAACTACAGACGTTCTTCACTTAACAATGGAGATACCTCTGAGAAATGCATCACTAGGTGATTTCATCATGGTGGGAACACCGGAGTGTATTTACACAAGCCCAGATATTATAGCCTACAGTGGTAGATTCCATTACTTGTAGGCTGGAAAGCTCTATAGCATACTACTATAGTGAATAATATTGGCAAATATAACATGTGGTTATACCTAAATATATCTAACCATAGAAAGATACAGTAGCAATACAGTATTGTAATCTTAGGGGACCACACTCATATATGCAGTCCTTGATTAAATTGCTATTCTGTAGCACATGACTGAATAACATGCCAAGCATGGTGCCAGGACCTTCTCGATTCACCAGCCCCATACGAGAATGAGGACAGTTATTCATAGTGGAGCTACCAGGGTGTGATCAACATCTTAGAAGATCCAAGTTTTAAATAACACACACGTAAATTGATAGTATCAGGTATTTGTGATTCACATTAAATTTTAAAAATACTTATTTCCTTTTTTCGCTATTGGCTTCTTGGGAAGAAATCAACATCTGATTTTTTATATTTCCCCTTTCACGACAGGGCTCTGGTAAGTAGGAGCAAATACGGAGAATCCAGCCCAAAGAAATTGTTAAATGAAAAGTGTCATTGAGAAACCCTCTTCCTCCAGGTGGTGCAAAATAGCTCTCAACATTTTGTTTTTCTTTGCTCTGCCTATTTTTGTCCTCACTTTTACTGACTGAGTAGACTGAATCCAAGGAGAAGGAGAGAAAATATATCTTAGGTGTACTTTAGCTTAGCCCAGGGCAAGGCAGGGGTGCAGTGGTATACTTATCTACTTTATACTTCATGCAGCATACTTGAACCAAGAGTCTTCTGAAGTTTGAGACAAGAGTCATGCATTTTTACATACATTTTCCAAAGTGTTTGATCAAGTTTCATTATAATCTCTTGCATAAAATGGGAAACTGCAAGAAGATAGTTTTTGAAGAACCCCAGAAGGCTCTGTCATTTGCTCTGTTGACCTGAATACTTTCATTAGGTTCAGGGACATAAGGATTACATTAAAGGCCATCATTAAGGTTTCAGATCACAGTTTCGAAAGCAAATCATTTTTGACATGTGGGCACAATAAGACATACCTAATCAGGTGAACATTAAATGTTATAAACTATGTTGAGGATAAGTTGGTGGTCACATCCACAATCCCAGCTTGGTGGGTTAAAACAAGTCCCCAAATTTACTATTTACACGGGTTAAACAGAAAGTGAAAGAGAAATTGTGAGCCATGATATTGTCTCAAAGTGGGGGAATAAAAATTGTACTCCCATAATCAGAA
Organism: Carlito syrichta; assembly: GCF_000164805.1. NCBI lineage: Eukaryota > Metazoa > Chordata > Mammalia > Primates > Tarsiidae > Carlito > Carlito syrichta. Next base: position 238,953 of record NW_007245639.1, read on the forward strand.
TATAGTATTTGAGATATGAAAAGCATAGCCACATTCTCAACCAGTGTACAAAAGATCCTTTTTGTCCTCACCAACACTTCTTATCTTTCCTTGCCTTAATAATAGTCATTCTAACAAGTACGAGGTGATATCCACTGCGGCAAAGGACATAAGATATTGAGATTTTCCATTGAGGCAAAGAACATAAATAAAATATCGAGATATCATCATTATGTATTATACATACAGTCATCCCTTGAAACAGGGGATTGCTTCCAGGACCCTTGTAGATCCCAAAATATGAAACTGCTCAATTTCCTGATATTAAACAATGTAGTATTTGCATATAACCTACACATGTCCTCCTGTATACTTTAAACCATCTCTAAATTACTTATAATATCTAACAATGTAAATTATATGTAAACATTATTACTGAATATTGGGTTTTATTTTATTTTGTATTGCTGTATTGCTTTTTCATCAAATATTTTTTTATCTTGGTTAGATCCACAGATACGGAGCTCTGACTATACATTATACAACATAATGTATTATATATTCACTATATTAATAGACCATTCAGGAATACAGATGGTATTTATCTCACTTCAGAAGATCACGAAGGTAGTGAGCATAGACACACAGCATATACCAGGACTGAGAGAAGAGAGAAATCTGTGAGATCACTGAGCAAGCAACTCGTGAGGTACAAGCAAAATCAGAGATAGGGATTTCCAGGTGGAGAATGTGAACAACCACCTGTTACAAAGATTGCAAATTCACCAAAGGAACTAGATTAGATGCAGCGGCATGTGTTCATCAGTGACCTTGGCTCACACACTAGAACAGGAAACGAACATGAGATTGGCCTGGATTTGAGATACAAGAGGAGAAAATTTGGAGATGCAGAAAAAGCAATTCACTTGAGGAACTTCACTATAAAACGTGGAGAGAAGGAATAGAGTAGGTATATCTCTCTATATTTTTTTTAGTAACTTTTTGTATGCTATAAATATTCTAGTGAAAGAAGACATTTATTATTTCAGGAGAAAATTGTTGGAGCTACTAGAAAATGAACCTGAATAGGCTAGAGGGTGGCCTCTAGAAAGTAAGTTGGCCAGTTGCATTTAGATAGGGGTCTAAACAATCCTCCTGCCTCAGACCACCAAAGAGCTGTGATTAACGTGTCAGTCGATGCACTCAGCTATGCTTATAAATTTTAAATGCACACCCAATTCTCAACCACTACCAATAACTGTAACTATCCTAAGAAACATCCAGTCCTGCCTTTTAGAAGCAGTCTTATTTGTGTTAGTCGATTCCCATTTTCCTTAGCAAATCATACATGTAGGACAAAGAGGAAAGTTATATCACATTCAGTCAATAAAACTATGGCCCAAATGGACTTTCCCAGATTGCCCTCTCCCTCACACAGTTAATTACTCTATTCTCCTCCTTTCTGATGCATCTTGTAGAAATAGCTACTATCGCGTATTTCCCTGTATAAACTTAAGTTTTGTATGAATTCGTCTTTTACACTAACTGCAAAACCCTTCAGGACATACTCATAACAGATGCAATCCCTAAACCTAGTGCAGTGTCTGATGTATGGAAGAATGAGTGTCTTTTTCTTCTAGAAATTAACTATGCTTTCTTTATTTATGGGTTTATTTTTCTTCCTGAAGCCAGATGTAGAAATTTGTGTTTATCATTATTAAATATACTTTTAAAAATATTGGCCTTTACTACAGTTCTTTAAACTATTTTAAAATCCTGTCCTTTCCATCATAGCAGAGTTATGGTCAAATTATTTTCAACTCTGACTGTTTTTTCAATTTCTTCCTCATACAAGTGAAAACAAATACATCATTACAGTATAAACCAAGGACAGGGCCTTAAAGCACAGTTCTTAAGTTTCTTCTCACTAGTTGCTATTGATCATATAACTAGCAATATTGTTTTTCATCTCATATGTCTCTATGTGTTATCTGTCTCTTTAAATAAATTGAAATTTTACCTCAAATAAAAACAACCTATGCCTACAGCAGCTTACTTATATTCCGCAAATACTATTCTTTTTTTTTTTCTAATGAGATTTCCCTTACAGAATTTGCTAACTAATACTGGCTCCTGGGATACACTATTGTTTGTATCCCAAATCCCCATTTCATAGTAGATTCTGGTGTGGATGAGAGTGTAAGCCAAGACCTACCGGCCATTCTTTCCCTTTCAACTCCAATCCCACATACAAGTGTGATCTTCAATAATAACGAACAGGGACAATTATGGACAAAAAATAGGAAAGACCTCTTAGAGAGTCATCTGGACTAAACTGATAGAATAAAAATAATAAAAATGACTGAAAATTATTCCTCATCTAGCTGCTATAAGTAATGTTTTTATAATTTGGAGAATACTGAGGTCTTTCTTACAGTTTCTTTTTGTTCACTGGCTAAGAAGACACTATATAGTGGAATCCATATGGCACTCCATGATTTACGGGGCTAAAGAGCTATGTAAGATACTGAGGAAAAAAGAAAGTAAATTCCTCTAGCCGTTGTAACTTCCCCAAATGGGAAATAGTGGCTCAGGGAAGTTGCCGATGCTACTCAGAAAACCATGAAGATAGCCCAGACATGGAAGGCTATTCTTTGGTGGAACAGACTTTTTCTTATAGTATGCAACAGTGTATGGATGAAGACTAGATAAATCCTCACTATATGCTTTTCATGGGGGCTGAGAACAGCAAATACTGAGTAAAGCAAAGGAAAACAAAAGAAAAACATTCACCTCTAGAGTCACCGTTTCATCCACAGATGAGAAAATTTGTTGAGATGAAGCTATCCTGATGGTACGACCCATGTTTGTTCTCTCCAGGTTGCCTGGATGAGGAATGGAGTATATAAAACTAGAGCAACCAGATTTCAACTGAGAGGAGACTAACAGCAATGGGTAAGACAGTGAGAAAAGCAAGGCAAAATCTGCTCACCTGTTCATGAGAAACAACCTCTTGTCAGTCAAAGATGATTCAACAGAAATGAATAAATAAATATTCAATATTGGATTATGAAAAGATTCTGCACCATAATAGGGAAACATTTAGCCTAATATAAATGTATTAGACTGAAATAAGATGCTAATAACATTTACCTTATTCTGCCCCTAATAAAATTACAGAAGAGAGGCATAAAGACTTCCACAAGCTCTCCAGCCTCTTGATTCACTCTCTAGCTGACGTCAAGATGACATTGCCTGAGCCCCTTTCCCACCTCTTAGTCACCCCTGAAGTTCATGGGGAAGTGCATTTCTCTTGGTAATTTGTGTAGGAGTTTGCACAGCTTCTAGTATGTGATACTGTAAACACTCTGGGATTTAATACATATAAACATCATCTAAATTTCAAGATGTGGGACCAAAATTTAAAATTTGGGCCAACGTGAATGTTTTCTATTTGTTGTTGTTTATTTATGTTACTAAAGGATTGAATATAAAGATGCTCTTAATTTTAATGTTAATGATTAGATAATACATTTGCATTTTTTTACCTGAGATTTAAACAGGTAATGTACACAAACACGTACACATATATATATGCACACACACACACACACACACACACACACACACACACACACACAGAAAAACACACACTACTCCCATAGGGTTCATATATTAAAAATTACAAAATGAGAATCTAGAAAAGAAACACAAAAACTAATGTATAGACCAAAGTGATAGAAAAAAAGACTGATTTCCCCACAAAATTAGACTCTTAAAACTAATTTTAAAAATGTTAGCTATATACTGGTTGCAAAAGCAATATGTAAAATAAAGTAAATAAGCAAGAATAATGCAAAGAGGAAGGCATGATAAATGAGAAAATGCAAAACAAATAGGAAGGTGTTTGGAAATGGAGAAGGATTAATATTATAGTTAAAGCCAAAGCAAAAAGCAACATAAAGACAAATTAGAGTGTATTTAGATGGCTAGAACTTCTATTAGACACTGATGACATAAGTGCCATATATCTTTATACTACATAAGGACCATCTGCATTAAGACTTACTGTCCAAGCCGCTCTAAGAGCATGAGAGGTAGCTATTTGGCTGATGGCACAGGTTTGGTTGGAGCCTACTGCCAGTAGTCAGGGCCCTGGTTGTAGCCAGCAGATCACAAGCACGTCTCTGCCCCACCTTGCCAAAGGCCCTGGGCTAGTTGGAGTTCCTCTTGCTGTCAGTCTGGCATCCTATATATTTCACTTAATGTTTCTATTCTCTCCTCAGTCATGTCAGTTCCGTGGTGATAGTATGTTTTTTGTTTTTATTTACCTCCATATTCCCAGCATCAAGAAATATGTCTGGCAAAATAAAGAGTGGAGCATGAATATTTGTTGAGATGAATAAAGGGGTATATATCTCTATAACTTTCTTCTCTGTCCTGCCCATTGGACTCCCTCCACACTGTCCAATATCTTCTGCCTTCCTGCGCTTAAAGAAAGCAAATATATACTTGAAAAAGCTCTCCTGTTCTGCTCTTGTTCATCTTCTGTGCTTATTTTAATAAACTCTATTTTTTAGAGCTGTTTTAGGCTCAAAGCAAAATTGAGTGAAAGGTACACAGAGTTCCCACACACGCATAGACTCCCACACTATCAACTGTCCTTTGGGGTTTTGAATTCTTTGTCATATGGCAGGGATTTGGTGTTTTTCAGAATCATTTTGCTACCTTCTCATTGAGCTTCAGTTGGGATTGACCCATATCTGAGCACAGATGTAAGGAGACCAACATACAGCAAAGAATCTGGAGAAAGTATGCACCCAATGGTAAGTTGAATGGGACACAAATTTCACTCAGTCCTTTATGTACATTTTATTTAGCAATGTGTCTAATGTTTTATGTTTTTTTTAATTCTTCAAGATTGTTAAGTTTAAAAGTGACCAATCTGGAATAGCCAAAACAATCCTTAGCAAAAGAAACAAAGCAGGAAGTTTCACACTTCCAGACTTTAAACACTACTATAAGGCTACAATAATCAAAACAGTCTGGTACTGGTATAAGAACAGGCACATAGACCAATGGAGCAGGAGAGAGATTCAAAAGCAAAACCTCAATTTGTCAACCAACTCATCTTTGATAAAACCTCCACCAACAACCACTGGGGAAAGGAGAACATATTCAGTAAATGGTTCTGGGAAAACTGGCTGACCACATACAGAAGATTGAAACATGACCCCTACCTATCACCATACACAAAAAACAACTCCAAATGAATCAAAGACCTAAATATAAAACCTCAAACTGTAAGAATCCTAGATAGAAGAAACTTCAAGAAACGTTCTTATGTATATTTGAGTAGGCAACCAATTTTTTTATCAAAGCCCAAAAAGCGAATGCCAAAGAGATAAGATAGATAAATGGGACCTCATTAAACTGAAAAGCTTCTGCAAAGCAAAAGAATCCATCAAGAGAGTGGGGAGAGAGCCCATAGAATGGGAAAAAATATTTGCCAACTGTATATCTGACAAAGACCTAGCATCCAGGATCCACAAGGAATTCAAACATGCTAAAAGGAAGAAAAGAAACAGCCATATTAAAAAGTGAGCAAAAAATATGAATAGACTTCTCAAAAGAAGACATACAAGCTGCCAACAGATACATGGAAAAAGATTCAGCCTCACTAATCATCAGAGAAATGCAAATTAAAACCACACTGAGATACCACCTAACTCCAGTCAAGATGGCCATCATCAATAACTCAAAAAACAACAGATGCCAGAGAGGATGCAGGGAAAAGGAACACTTCCACACTGCTAGTGGGAGTGTAAACTAGTACAACCTCTGTGGAAAACAGTGTGGCAATTCCTAAAATATATGAAAATTGACCTTTTATATGTCCTAGCAATTCTCCTCTGGGAATAGACCTGGAGGAACTCAAATCATTCTCCATAAAAGATACATGCACGTGCATGTTTATTGAAGCATTATTCACAATGGCAAAAACATGGAACCAACCGTGCTGCCCATCAAAAGTGTACTGAATAAAGAAAAAGTGGTACATATACATGATGGAATACTATGCAGCCATAAAAAAGGAAAAGATCACAAACTTCGCAGCAACTTGAATGGATTTACAGTTTATCATACTCAGTTATCTATCACAGAAATAAAAGCCTGAGTACCACAAAGTCTCACTCAAAGCAGACCTTGAACATTTATCACAATACTATAAGAAAGGGGTTGGCAGGAGCGGAATTCTGCCAGGGGAGTGAGGAAGACGTCAGTAAGAGTGCCTGATATCAAACCAGGCAAGTGGGATCCAAAGGGAAGCCCAGCACTTACCTGTATGATGACCTCTTATACACCTAGTCCTGAGCTGTACCCCTCATCTTTAAAATAAATTGAAAACAAAGAAAAAATAAATAAATACAAAGTGACCAATCTGGATTATGAATTGATCCTTATTTCTCTCCATCACGAAGCCTTTTCTAAGTTCATTGCTAATTTTATGCCATGCCTCCTCTATTTTTCATGATTGTAGAGCAGGAATCGCATCCTCTTTCCTCTTAGCTTTTAATATTTTAACCGGAAGGCAGCATGCGTCTCATTGAACACATTGAGTCTTCAGCGACACAACCAGCCTCTGCCTGATTTCCATTTAAAATAGTCCTCTGCCACTTGAATCCCGCTCCTGCCTGGATTTTTCTGTTCCAGGGAGCCTGACAGTCCTACTGTCCAGTCTTTGGCTTCACATACTGGATACAAGTCAAGAGACTCTTGTAACAAGAACATTTTCACTTTAAAAATATGTGAGCACAGAATATGTTTAACCAAATAGAAGGATGAGACAGATCAACGATCTCAGTTTTCAGAGGATGCCAAATGAATGTTCACCCCACTGGTTACTTATTGCCTCTTTCAGGAGTCTTATTTGTCAGTAGCCTAAGGCAATACACTCGCTGGTGTTTTTGTGACTTCAATCAGCAACCTGTTTCATTGAGCATTATGTAGATCTCAAATGGCACCTTGGACTTAGAGCTATGAATGTAACCTCCCTGACTCCAGCCTCCGCCTTTGGGCAGACCATTCTGAGGACTCTCTTTTTTTTTTTTTTTTGAGTTGGAATCTCACTCTTTTTCCCAGGCTGGAGTGCAGTGGCATGCACATTCACGGCCACCCCAGCATCGACCTCCTGGGCCGCAGAGATCCTTCCGCCTCAGCCTTCCGAGTAGCTGGAACCACAGACGCGTACCATCATGCCGGGCTATTTTTTATTTTGTTGTAGAGACGAGGTCTCGCCAAGTTACCAGGGCTGGTCTCGAACCCGCAGGCTCAGGCAATTTGCACAGTCTTGAAGGAGGTAGGGAGGGCCCTTAGGACTCTCTTGCCTTCTCAAAATTTTCTTGGGGTGCTTCACGTTTTTATTACAGAGGTTTTTAGGAAGCACTGGGATGGATCATAGTGTCAGTCTGAACATGTTTTCCACCTCGATTTTAGAAACAAATCAGCTTAAAACTCAGGGAGGTCACTCTACACCACATTCCACATGGCTACATGCTTGTGTCGCCTTTATTGGCCAGACCTGACTGAGGCTGTCACGAGCATGCTTCCCAGCACCCTAGACAAGTTTCCAAGGGATTGTACACAATGCCAACACATGTCATTTTTATTGGATCAAGCCCAGATGATTACATTTGCAATTTAATTAAGGCAGGCTTATATTTAGAGTTTGCTTTGAAAGACCGGTAGGAAGAGAGGCATGTTGTTTCCTCTCATCACGCAGGGAAAAAAAAAAAAAAAAAACACACAGCAAATCAAAGTTTGAAAATCATTAAGAGAAGGGTAGATAGGTAAATGATCCTAGAATTAAATATAGCATCGAAGTTCACTTTGTTTTCAGCCTCTGGGGTAGGACAACAGCATTTTGCCCTTGCCTGCTCCCTCTCTCATGCATAATTTAGGCTCTGCTCATAAATAGAGAACTGGAAGAGAGGCTGAGCCTACCACTGGATATGGTAGGAAGCTCTGCAAATAATTTTCATTTCGAAAGCTGGCCCTTGGCCGGGCTCGGTGGCTCAGCCTGTAATCCCAGCACTTTGGGAGGCCGAAGTGAGCGAATTGCCTGAGCCCGCGGGTTCGAGACCCGCCTGGGCAACTTGGCGAGACTTCATCTCTAGAATAAATCAAAAATTAGCAGGACGTGGTAGCGCGCACTTGTAGTTCAAGCTACTTGGAAGGCTGAGGCGGAAGGATCGCCGGAGCCCAGCAGGTCGACGCTGGGGAGGCCGTGAGCATGCCTCTGCACTCCTGCCTGGGTGATAGAGTGAGACTCAAAAAAAAGAAAAGAAAAAAGAAAGCTGGCCCTACTGACCACTTGGAGCAAAGATTTCTTAAGCTTCCAAAAATGTCTACATTCGAATGACTTTGTGAAAATTATGATTTTAACCACCACTGTCTATAAAATACAAGCCTCTGCCCTCTTTCTAAAGGCTATTTAACAAAACAGAGAAAATATTTGGACAGAGCTATTTTTCTGGCCGTCCTGAAATTAAGACAATTGGTCAGCAGCCTGTTTTTCTGATTCATAGAGGACATGATTATCAGGCCTGACAGAAGAGAAGACGGATCAAATATCTGGTAGGGGTGACAATGAAATCTTTTCCCCTGATTCCTTTTACATGCTTTGCAGTACAGAGCCATCCTCCATTTTGACTACACAGTATCCTTTGAACTCATTGCTTATCTGTAGAGTTTCCTCACATTATGAGCCCACCTCTCTCCTGAGAAAAGTCAGGAACTATGTTTTCAGACTCTTGGCATTTCTGGTGCATGATGGTGAGCTGGGCTTTGCCAACCTGATGCAAATCAGTGTAAGATTCCCATTAAAAATGGAAGGGCAGGAAGAAGAAGGCTTATCAGGAAAACACTTCTACTGGGAAGCAGATGGACTTCTTCCTTCCAGAGCTGGGACTGGGGAGTGGAGGAGAGTTTCTGGTGGTAGAACCAAAGGTTTAGCAGAGCTAGTGAGGGCCTCTGTCTGCAACCTACAGTGGCTGAAGTGATGTGTCCACTGGAGCAGTGCCCTTAGAGCATCACTGCTCTGTGATGAGATAGACGCAAAACTTGAAAAGAAATGCCGAGAAATTTTTAGAGCAACTTGGCGTTGTCACACCATCTTGGTATGTGACTAATTTAACATGATACCAATGACAGTTTTGTCAGACTCACAGAGTGAGTCACATGTGTTGAGCGCTATAAACTAGTTGTACTTTGTAGGACTATGCTAAGTGTGTGTGGCATCTGAGAGAAACTATGTCCAAGAAATGTATAGCCATCTGAGAAAATCAGAAAATCAGAAGTGCCCTTAATAAAAGACAAGCTTGGGAGAATAATGTTTCTACAAGTTGTTGTTACTTTACTAACAATTATCAATGAATTAGGTGATGATCTTGGTAGTACACAACTGAAAGAGGTTATCACAGATAAACTTTGATTGAAAGATTAAAGTTTCACCAAAGGAAGTTCATAGCTGAAAATGAATGAACTTGGAATCAACTTCTTCCATGGGAAAATATGTTAAAGACAACTGTAGTTTTACAGATTAAGTTGTTAAAATTGGCTATTGTTGAAGGATTAAAGTTTCATTTTGAAAATACTACATTTCTTGTCTTGGCGATGGCCAACTTAATAAAAATGTTGTGTTTGCCAAAATTGTTTTAAAATATTTTCTTTCATTCTAACATACCTCTGTGAAAGACTGCTTTCCCCACTAGATTTTCATTAAAACAGAAAACAGAAACCATTTACATAAAAGTTATTCCTCGAGAGGAGCATTATCATCAACCAACCTACAGTAATTCATTTAACTAGCAAGAAGAAAGATTATTTATCACATTAAAAATTTAAATATTGATATTCATGATGTTCATTCCAGATGTATGTGCAGGTGTCTAGTATGAGGATTCCTAGGTAGTTCCTTCATAACTTTTTTGTTTAATTGCAGTTATAGAAAAACAAAGAGTGGAAAGCAGAGTAATGATTCTCTAAATTAATCATTTATATGCACAATAGCAATGATAAAAGTATATGTGTTTTAATTTTTTTCTGCTACTGCCTTATATTTATTCTGGTTCCATTTCTTGAAAGGCAATTTATATCTGTTGGATCTAATAATAAAATTTTTGAACTTATGTTTTTCATATTTTTCTAGTAATTTGATTATATTTTATAAAGGTATTGGCTCATTACTTGTGAATATACTTGCATACATATATTTATATACATATGTACTTTTTAAAAAACACATCTGTGTATCTATCACTACAGAAAAGTTGAGAAGTCCTGCAATAGAGCCTTCTAAGAGCATATATCACAAGTTTCCTGGCTGGACAATCCCTTTCCTGATTCAATAATCTTTCTGGGCGTCTGTAGGTTACCCAAAAATAGCATTAAATACATTTCCTTTCTGCCTAAACCAGCTGCAGGGTGCTTTGTGATTTGCAGTCGAGGCCTTTTCATGGTCTCTCTTCATTCTTTCTTGCCCATTTTATCCTTTTCATACACCGTGGCCTGAGTAGTCATGCAAATTCAAGTTTGATCCTATTTTCTTGTTTTGAAATGTCTTTCCATACCTTCTCATGGCTACTCAGGAAAAGTAAAAATCCAGTATGTGTCTTACTAGACAGGAATGATGGCATTTTTTTCTTTTTTTTGCAACCTTTTTAACTTACTTTCTTTGTTCAACTACATCTATCTACGTTTACCTTTTTTTCCCCTCCAGTTTCTCACAGTCCCTACTGCTTTCCACCATAGAGCTATCCTTTTATCAGTTGAAAATGGTCATCCTTTTAGTCAATAATTAAACTCTACTATTTCTCTAGAGCTCTAATCAAATGCCTTTGGCTCGGGGAAACATTATTTGAACATCTCAGGTTTGGTTTACCACGTGTTTCAAGTTTTTGCATAACACCATATATTTCCATTTCATATTATTTGAGGAAGGTCGTTTGTGAAAAACATTTGCCTTCTCTGGAACAAAACAAACTAATCAATGCACTATTTTCTCTACTGTGTCCTTAATGCCAAACCTATTGCAGAACACTGAAAAGACACTCGAAAGTTGCAGTAGAGTACCCTGCCATCCACACTCTACTGATACGATAGATTGGTAACTTACTTGAATGTTAAGGAACAGGTTTTGGAAAAAAAAAATTTTTTTTGAAGATTAAAAAGCACTAATGCATCTATATCATAATTTATTTTAATAAGCATAGTCAATATGACCATCCCTGGAACTGGTACCTGTCGCAAAAGAGATCAAGTGTGTCCCCTCTGTCTAACATCCTCATCAAAGAATTATAAATTCATCATCCCTTCCCTTTTCATAATTTAATATACTTTTTATTTTAAATTAATTGTATATGTACAGAACATTTGTAAAGAGAATTCCCATATACCTCAGGTCCAGTTATTTTTAATATTAACCATGCATTGATATGGAACAACAACTAATGAACCAATATTAACTCATTTGTATTATCAAAAGACTACACTGTATTCAAATTTTCTTAATTTTTATCTCATATCCTTTTTCTGTGGGAGGATTCTATGCAGTATCACTTTACGTTTGGTCATCATGTTTGTTTTTTTTTTATTTTTATTTTTTGAGTTGGAGTCTCACACTGCCGCCCAGACTGGAGTGCGGTGGCCGCTTCCAGCCACCGCAGCCTCGACCTGCTGGGCTCCGACGATCCTCCCACCTCAGCCTTCCGTGTAGCCGGAATTACAGGCACACGCTACCACGCCCGGCTTATTTTTTTGATTTATTGTAGACATGAGGTTCCGTCAAGTTGCCCAGGCGGGTCTCAAACCCGCGGACTCAGGCAATTCACTCACCTTGGCCTCCCAAAGCACGGGATTACAGGCTGAGCCATCAAGTCTGGCCCGTCATGTCTTTTTATGCTCCTCTACCCTGACAGTTCTTCAGACTTTCTCTGCTTTTGTTCGTCTTGCTGTTTGAGAGGAATACTAGTTAGCTATGCTGTAGACTATCTCTCAGCTGAGGTTTAGCTCGTATTTTTCTTGTGATTACTCTGGAATTAAGAGTTTGGGGAAGGAAGACCACAGATGTAAAGTGCCATTCACATTACATTATATCAAAGGTATATACTGTCAACGACATGACTTATTGTTGGTGTGAAATGGATCACATGGCTGACATAGTGTTTTTCAGATTTCTCCACTGTAAAGTGACTCTTTTCCCCCCTTTACACATTTTATGCCCAGCACACGGGATTAAGAGTAATATTTCCTGTTCACTTGAGGGAACAGTATCTAAATAAAATATTTAGAGTTTTTCTGCATAGGACATTTGTCTTTTACCACCTCACTTATTAATTTACTTAAGCATTAACTTGTATCAATGAACTCATGGAATTTTATTTATACTTAGTGTTATAATCCCAAACTATATTCTTTATTTGTTGCTAAAATTGTTACAGATGTAATTTTTTCACCTGACTACTGTGTTCCTTTGACATTCCCTCATTGTTGTGCTTTGCTTTGTTTGTTTGGGTCACTTTTTATTTTCAGCACTAGAAAATGTCCCAGGCTCCATTAGGTGTATTTCATGTCTCCGTTTTAGAATTAGCTGTTTCTCCAAGAACCTCTGGTTCTCTTTTCTGGAGAAAAGGATTTTAGAAGCCAATATCTAATTACAGGGTGTGCTTGTTAGCATAAGTGTCATTGTTTCTTGTTTCTATCAGCAAAAATAACAATAACAACAACAACAACAAAACTACACATACTAACTTGTGAATATACACCTATCCATACATGTTTTTAGATATATTCATTTACATATGTATATATATATTAAGCTAAGCCTGAAATTACACTGATGTCTTTAAAACTAATCCAACACTTCCTTGATCATTTTATGCTTCTCCTCCTCTTGATCTTCAATAACCTCTAACTACACCAGTTAGAAACCTGGCTCCCATCATTTGTCAATCATTTACTTACTTCTTCAACTTCATTATATCAGTACTAGAATTCTTATTCAGTATTTTAGCAAGAAATAATTTTACCTACTCGGATGACAGAGTTTATGTTCCATTTATTTTGCCATTAATCTTAGTCTTTATACATTTCAGAAGTTATCTAGGTCAGAAACGTTTTTCTCTATTCCCTTCAGTTAGACTTTCTATATTTACATTGCAGTTCAATATATTTGTTTGGTCTGCATCTTATTTTAGCCTTTCCCAACCTCCTGATACATTTTTAAAATTTCATGGTTAACATTCATTCATTCTTCCATAAAGTTCTATGGGTTTTTTTGTTTGTTTGTTTGTTTTTAATCATTATTTTTTATTATGGTTTTGTGGGGTACAGTTAAGGGTTAGGTGTACAATTACGTTTCATTCAGGCACCCTGTTGATAAGAGGTGTTTTCCCAGCCCCAGACAGATATTTGCTACTGTTAATCCCATCCCCCCCATAGTTTCCCAGTACCGTCAGTCATTTTCTTATAGTATTATGTTCTATGGGTTTTGAAACATTCACAGTATCATGAGCATCACACAGAAACTCCACTACTCTTCCCCAAAAAGGTTTGCATGCCCTCTGTTCACCTTTGCCAATCTCTGGATCACTGGTCTCTTCCTGTCATTATGATTTTGTTTCTTCTAGAATGTCATATACATGAAATTATATAGCTCTAGTCTTCTCAGGGTGGCTTGTTTCGCTTATAAATAAATATGAATTTAAATTCACCCAGTTCTCAAGTAAACTTTATTTTTCCAAAGCAATCAAGAATAACAGTGTGGACATGCAAAAACATATTCTAAAAAATAAAATAATGGAATACTACCCATGCAGCATTGAAGAAGGATAGGTTTGTGGATAAATGTTTATTTAGAAAAAAAAATAATAAAACTAACTACTACTGGCATTGTGAAATCAAATTAATTTCATGAAATAGAGACTCCAGGAAAAAAAAAAAAAGCAGATGAAAAGTTGACCTATGAAATGAAAAAGAGGTTGACTGGGAAACAATAGAAGAATCTGCTTGTCTGCACTTGGGAAATGAGCAGGACAAATATGGTGAGAAGATTATCAATAACCTGAAAGATAGAGTGAGATTTCTTCTTAAATTCAGAAGTGGAGAGCAATGGAGTTAAAACCATGAATGGGAAGACAATAAATATGGGGGAAAAACATCAAGAACTGAAATCCCAGGAGATGCGAGGATAATAAAACAGAATGAATTATGGCAAAACAGTCTCCCTTCTTCCTGAAGAAAACACAAGGCAAGAATTTGCAAATAGAAAGCTACTATAGAGCACTGAGAAGCTTGTCTTGTGTGAATGTGTGTTTGTATGTATGCATAAAATATTTCCACTTCTTCCTGAAGATCTTGTTACCTGACGTGCTGTTAAATTAAACTGAACAAATATTTCTATTAATTCAAAATTAAAAATTATGATAAATTTGTTAATACACTGTTAAAATTTTATCAATGAAACAAGTTTACATAAGTAATAGCAACTCAAAGGAATATCATTGGAGTTGATTTTACAGTGAAATTTTTTCACTAAGCAAATTAGAAGAATAAGCTGGCAACTTGTGCTTATTAGTGTGGGAGCAGTACAAGAAGATGGTAGAGAGTATGTGATCTACTTTTTAGGTTCAGTTCAAAGCTGTGTTTGGTGATAATTTTTTTTCCTTTAGGGAACTTACACCAAAATTATCTCCCTCTATTCATTAAAAGGATAGAAAAGTTAGAATCAAAAATGTTAAAAAATTAAAGTTGTCTTACCTTCCCATAGTTTCTGTTCATTATCCATTTTGAAGGGTGTCACAGTATATATGAAGGCATGATGGACCTGCTTGTCAAGCTTTTTAAAGCCTGTGGTCATCTTGATTTCAAATTACACTTATAAATAAATTATATATACTGTGAAAGAAGTTCCCTTAGCCAAATTAAAGGTTAGGCATGAGAGGGCTAAGCTTGTGGGAAAAAATGTATTGCCTACAATAAACTCAAGAATCCAGAAATGCTATTTCTTTACCCTGTCTCTCAATGTCCATATATGCCCCCATCCCCCAAAAGAATTAGGTTCATCTATGCATGTCACACATTTCCATTTATTCACATTATTCTGTATCACTGGAAACCACTGTGGTGAGTTCATTGGTAGGTGTGTCATTGTGCAAAATCCTAATGCCCAAATAGCACCCTATTCATGTATGTACTCAATGTGTCTTAGAATGTGAAAGTCAACTCCTGAGCACATTCTTTCCCTTGCCATCCTTAGAAGGGACAATGCTTTAAGGCTTAGCAGTTCCCAGGATGGATTCTCAAGTCCCTACACTGTTTTTTGCAGACCTCAGGCAGCAGGCAGAATGCACATGACATGATGAAATCCTTAGACAATTTTAGTTTATATTAAACATTTTGTCTTTATACTGCAACTTTAGTGCCATAAATGAAGATTTCAGACAAATCAGAGCACTCAGGTATTATTTTCCCAATTTTATATAAGTGTAAAGAATATTTTCTTGGGGATCCCTTTTTTCATTTTAATATTTAGAAAGAGTGATAAAGAGAGTATTAAGGGAGATTCAGCACTGAAGCCTAATTTAAAAAATTGTGGATTTGGGCCAGAAAGAAGGAAATGGATACAGGTGGATGTCAGAATACCTTAGGAGATTAGAGCAATCAGCAGTTTTCAAAAGTAGGTTTTGCATAGCAAGAAAGTTATGGGCAGAACAAATGACTTAGAGAGTGCCAGCTGTGATATGTTTAATTAGCACTGACACACTCTTGTTATAACATCTGTGACATGTATATTTTCAAAATAATAAGTGACTTTGGAACACAGAGTTCTATGAATCTTTATGTTATTGTGTTCCAAGCAGACAGACAAATAGCAATTTAAAAAAATTTTGTTTAATAATAAATGATACTACAAGAAAAATCTATTTAGAATCATGGACTATCCAATTTTTAAAAATCAATTGATAGATAACAAAGAAAATTAAATAAAAAATAATGGGAAATAAGCAGCAAGATGGCAATGAAACTGGTTGGAGTATGTGAGTTTATACATGAGTAAGTGTACTTAAGGGCAAATCTGCGTGCATGTGTGTGTGCAAGTGGGTGAGTGAATGTCTGACTGATGGATCAAGCACCAGGGGCTCCCCTGTAGAAGCGGCTGTAGTTTACCATTGCTCCCAATTCAGATCCCACACACAAGAATATTGGCCATTCTTGAAGCATCTCTCAGGAAAAAGAAGCATGGATCAGTCACCTATCATCACCTGGCACCTGACCCACACCACCACCTGTGACAACAGGCCAAGCACTGGCAGTGGGGACCATAGAGAAAAAGGAATGAAATCTGGAACTGAGCACCCCCCCATAGGAGAAGACACAGGCCGATGTCATATTCTCTGTCTCAGAACCAGACAAAGACCTGCTCTTGCTCACCCAATTCTGAGCAGCCTGCATCCTGATACCAAGGGATGGTTTTCGCTTCTCATCCTGATACCAAGGGTGTATCCTCTGGGATCAGCCATCACTTGTCCAGAGAGGATACACCAAGTCCATGACACTGGAAAGACAGACACCCTAGCTCCTCACACTGTATCAAACACAGTCACATGTCATCAGCGTGGGAGACCTAGCAGCAGATGAGTTATGGTGAGTCCTGATATAATTCACCCCCCATCCCCTAGCAGTCCATGAGGCATCTGACTATGTGGAGAGCAGCCTGATTGACCTGTGCTGAGAGTAGAGGGGAAGGTTTAGATACCAGAGCCCACTGCCTACTGAGGTGAGCCAAAACAGTGGCAGTGGGGGCACACACAGAGAAAAAGAGAAACCTGGAGTTTCAACAACGGCCACGGAAGGGAGCTAATTTTTTTTTGGGGGGGTGGCACATCTCCATACATATCTTTCTGTGTGCATCTTCTACTTAATTTTCTCTTTTTTCTCCTTTTTTTCTTTTTCTTTCTTTCTTTTTTGACATAGCAGTATATTTGAGAAAGTATATCTTAGATTTTTTTGTTTTCTTTTGTTTGTTTATATGTTTGTCTGCTTGCCTGTTTTATTTCCTCATCTTCCTTCTCTTCATGTTCCTTTCATCTCCTTTCTTCCTTTCTCTGTTCTTTTCCTTTCAATTATCTCATTATGGTTTCGGGGGCATACATATAAATGGACACATTGTAAGGTGGTGGGAAGTGGGTTTCAGGGGGTTCACATACCAGTCAGTAGATACTGCAATCTGCAGGTAACTTCTGAACCTTAACTCCCCACATTACACTTTAATCAACATCTCAAAACTGCAAAAAGATAGCACAGCTCCCCAACCAACGCTTAGCTTCAAACTTGAACAAATCCAAGGGGTCTACCTAAGGAAGAATAAAGAATTGAGCAAACAGAAGTGAAAGTTCTCCCCCACCACTGAACAGTGAAATTAAAGAGGGGAGAAAAGTGGGAGGGGGGAATCAATCACGAATGAAAAAGAATCAGTGGAAGAGTACAGGTACCTCAAGACCCCTGGAAAGATAGAGCTTGAGAATACAGACTTCAGAACTCAAACAATGAAGAGCCTCCAGAATGACTGATCTCAAACCGCAAATCCAGATATCAAGATATGAATGGAAAGGATAAACAGAAATGAAAAAAGACAAGAAGAAAGAGTTAATAATTGATATAATAGGAATAAAAAATACAGTTAACAAAACAAATAACAAACTGACAAACATGGAAAGATGAATTAACCAAGCAAAAGAAAGAATCTCAGAGATTGAAAGCCAAAATGTGGAACTAACCCAAATTTTGAAAAACAAAAAAGGAAGTTTAAAAGACTGAACAAAGCCTCCAAGAGAGGTACAATTACATTAAGAGGGTGAACTTATGCCTTATCAGCACTCCTGGGGCAGAAAAGAAGAGATAGAGACCACCCTGGAACAAACGTTCCATGAGGTTATCCAAGAAAACTTCCCTCATCTCATCAGAGACACAGCCATCCAAAAACAAGAGATTCAGAGAACCCCTGACTCTAACACTATGATAGCTGAGGACTTAAATATTACACTAACAACTCTAGATAGATCACTGAAACCAAAAATCAACAAGGCATGTGGAACATCAACTTGATGCTTAGCCAAATCACTGCAGAATCCTCCAGCCAATAACCACAGAATATATATTCTACTCATCATCACATGGAAGATACTCCAAGATTGACCACATCCTCAGCCATAAATCAGGCATAAACCAAATTCATACGATTGAAATACTGCCATGCACCATCTCAGACCACAGTGGCATAAAAATAAGTAACAACATCAACATAATTCCCCCAAAACCCGCAAAGACATGGACACTAAACAGTCTGATGCTGAACAAATCCTGGGTCAACATAGAAATCAAAATAGAAATTAAATTTTCCTGGAAGCAAATGAAAACAAAGAAATATCTTACAAAAGTCTCTGAGATGCCATGAAATCAGTACTAAGAGAGGAATTCATATCTCTATGAATACACATTAAGAAAATAGAAAAATGACAAGTTAATAGCCTAGCCAATAAGAGAAATGGAAAAACCAGACCACCAAAACCCTAACTTCAGCAGAAGAATCCAGATCACCAAAGCAAAATCTTGTATACAGACCATAGAAGACAAAAATATTATAGAAAAAAATCAATGAAACAAAAAACAGGTTCTTAGAAATGATAAACAAGATTTATTGACCTCCTAGTCAGACTGACCAAGAAAAAGAGAGAAAAGACCCAGGTAAACAGTCAGACACGCAACAGATCAAGTCACAACTGACCCCGAAGAAATACAAACGATTGTCAGAGATTACTATGCACACCTGTTTAGAAACAAACTCAAAAATCAAAATAAAGTGAAGGATTTTATTACATCACACAACCTCCCTAGGTTGAAACAAGAAATTAAGACACTAAATAGACCAATGAGAATCTAAGGAATTGGCTTCATCATAAGAAAACTACCAAAAAAAAAAAAAAAAGGCCTGGACCAGATGACTTTCTAGCAGAATTCGAAAAGACATACAAGGAGGAGCTGATACCAATCCTACTGAAAGTCTTCAAGCAATCATGAAAGATAGAACTCTCCCCAGATCATTTTATGAAGCTAACATCACACTGATACCCAAACTGGGTGAAGATCCAACAAAGAAAGAGAACTACAGGTCAATATCCCTGATGAACATAGATGCAAAAATTTTCAGTAAGATTCTAGCAAATCAGATCCAACAACACATCTCAAAAATCATTCCCCATGACCAAGTTGGCTTCATCTTCAGGACACAGGGCTGGTTCAACATTCGCAAGACCATAAATGTAATTAAATACATCAACAGATGTGAAAACAAGAAACACATTATTATATCATTAGACACAGAAAAACCTTTTAATAAAATCC
Organism: Carlito syrichta; assembly: GCF_000164805.1. NCBI lineage: Eukaryota > Metazoa > Chordata > Mammalia > Primates > Tarsiidae > Carlito > Carlito syrichta. The sequence continues at coordinate 258,393 of NW_007245639.1, forward strand.
AGCATCCCTTCTGGATAAAAACCATTGAAAACCTGGGCATAGAGGTAACATACCTCAAAATAGTAAGAGCCATCTACAATAAACCATGAGCCAACATATTGCTAAACGAACAGAAATTGGAAGCATTTTCTCAGAAAACTGGAGCAAGACAAGGCTGTCCACATTCACGCCTCCTGTTCAACATAGTGTTAGAAGTCCTACCTAGAGTGAGCAGACAAGAGAAGGAAATCAAGTGTCCCCAAATGGGAAAAGAGGGATTTTTTTTTTTTTTTTTTATCGTAGAGACGAGGTCTTGCAAGTTTTCCTGGGCTGGTCTCGAACCTGCAGGCCCAGGCAATCCACTCGCAGCAGCCACCCAAAGTGCTGGGATTGCAAGCTAAGCCACCGAGCCCGGCCCGAAAAGATATCTGTTTTTGCTAATGTTATGATCCTATACCTGGAAAACCCAAGATAATCTGTCAAAAACCTCCTTGCACTGATAAAAGACTTTGGCAAAATCACAGAGTACAAAATAAATGTGCAAAAGATAGTCACATTCTTATACACTTAAAACAAACAGGCAGAGAACCAAATAAAAAGCACATTCCCATTCACCATAGCCACAACAACAACAAAAAAGAAATATCTTGGTATCTTCAAAACCAGAGAAGTGAAAGACATTTACAATGAAAACTACAAAATACTGCTCAAAGAAATCCAAGAAGACACAAACAAATGGAAAAATATTCCATGTTCATGGGTGGAAGAACCAATATTTTTAAGATGTTCATCCTACCAAAGTCAATCTACAGATTCAATGCAATGCCCATTAAATTACCAGCATCATTCTTCTCAATCCTGGAAATGACAACATAGAAATTCATACAGAAATATAAATGACCACAAAGTAGTCAAAACAATCCTTAGCAAAAGAAATAAAGCAGGAGGTATCACACTTTCAGATTTTAAATTTTACTACAAGACAACCATAATCAAAACATCCTGGTATTGGCAAAAGAAGAGGCATATAGACCAATGGAAAAGAATAGAAATTCTGGAAGCAAAACCTCAATTTCTCAACCAAGTCATCTTTGACAAAGCCTCCACCAACAACCACCGGGAAGAGAATAACTTATTTAGTAAATGGTGCTGGAAAAATTGACTGACCACATACAGAAGATTGAAACAGGATCCTTACCAGTCACCACACACAAAAATGAACTCTAAGTTAATCAAGACCTAAACGTAAAATCTCAAACTATAAGAATCTTAGAAAACACAGGATACAACCTTACAGAAATTGGAATAGGCAACCAATTCCTGATCAAATCCCCAGATGCTCATACCATAAGAGATAAGGTAGACAAGTGGAATCTTATCAAACTGAAAACTTCTGCAAAGCAAAAGAAACCATCAAGAAAGAGGAGAGACAACCCAGAGAATGGAAAAAAATCTGCCAACTATATGTCTGACAAAGGTCTTACATCCAGAAACTACAAAAAACTTGAACATGCTGAAAGAACACAAACAGTCCTATTAAAAAGCGGGCAAAAGAAATGAAAAGACACTTCTCAAAAGAATGCATAAGAGCAGACAGCAGATATACGAATAAGTGTTCAGTCTCGTTAATTATCAAAGAAATGCAAATTAAAACCACACTGAGATACCACCTAACTCCAGTCAGGATGGCCATCATAAATAACTCAAAAAACAACAGATGCTGGAGAGGATGTTGGTGAAAATGTAAACTGGTACAACCTCTCTGGAAAACAGTGTGGCCATTCCTAAAAGTTCTAGAAATTGATCTTCCATATGATCCAGCAATCAATCCCTCTTCTGGGAATATACCCAGATGGATTTAGAGTATATAATACTCAGTGATCTATTACAGAAACAAAGAACTGAGCACCACATGTCTTCACTTATAAATGAACCCTGAACATTTATCATAATACTGTTAGAAAGTTTTTGGCAGTAGAGGAACGCTGTCATGGAAGTGAGTGGGTGGGCGGGGGGCATAACAACAATAAGGGTACCTAATCTCAAACCAGGTGAAGTGGGGACCAAAGAAAGGACCAAACTTTACCTGTGAGGTGACTACTTATCTACCTAATCCTGAATTGGGCCCCACATCTCTTAAGTAAAAATATAAATACATAAATATAAGGGAATAATTTCACCAACTTAATATGGCATGCATTGTTGATGTTATCATACAACCTCATATATATATTTTTCTAAATTAGTGCTAATTACTGGATTAAATATTTACTATGCATCATTTATTTATAGGGTTGGGAACCTATGAACAGTCCATAGTTAACTGGAAATACCATTTTCTTTTTATTAAATGAAACACTTTTAGCATAAAATAAAATAGTAATGAATAGGTCAAAAAGAACCAGTTTTCTATCCCAAATAAAAACTTTCATATTCAACTTCTGCTTAAGAAAACAATAAAAACAATATCATTCCAAAACATAAACAAACATTTTGGTATCTAAAATTCTCTTAATATAGAATAATTGTAATAATTGTGTTTACAAGGATGTTACGCATAATTCTGGCACAATGTTTTTCATCAAAAATAGGATCAATTCTGGGTTCTAGGTAGAAAAGCTTGGAAGAAAATAGTAAAGAGGTGTGGACTTTTAGTTTTTAGGCTCGGACTATATACCAATAAAGAAATACTGAATTTGAGGGTGAGTCCTCACTCAGAGATGAGAAAAAAACGTGGGCTCTGTCTATAGAACAAGATGTGGTAAGTACGAGCAAGGTGATCAGTGAGGAACATTCACAGATTTTTAACTACAGAAAGCGCAAATAGAAACACCAACCCTGCTTGGTTCTTGGAGGAAGACAGGAGTAAGAATGAGAAATAGGGATCTGTAGGGGTCAATTTAATTGCAGCATTGACATTAAAATGATTAATCCCCTAAAAGTGGCAAAAGTTTCTTCCATGAAGTGCAAGCGATCTTCTGCTTTTATAACACACTCTGAAATCCAGCCACTAATGGTGGGGGAACCAAATGAATTCCTGGTCTGAAGAATGGAAGAGAGTTCTACAGTGACATCCTTGTTTTGTATCGGCTGATATTGTGTTTGCTGAAGTTGATAAAAAAACTACTCTATGTGTCTTTCCTCATTTGCTGTTCATGTTTTCTCAACAACTTTCTTATTGCTGGCTTCCAATATTTCTAGAGAATATATTTCAGTCATTAAAAGTACTTACAAATTAATATGCATATAATATGTTGACATTGTAATTGATGTTTGAGTCTCTGGTTGTGAGCGTTGATGTTGATCTATGATAGACTTACCACACACAGTTGTATGGAAACAATGACTTGATGCAAGGCCAAGATCACATCTTGACTTAGTTTGATATAACCAAGTCAGCTCAAATCTGAGAAGACCTGTCTAGAAAATAAAAAAGTTTTCCTGAAATCTTAAGTTCTTTACTTCACAGCCTTAAGTCAAAATAAACAGTCTCATCCCAGCTATTTGTAAGGCTGATGCAAGAGGATTGCTTGAGCCCAGGAGTTTAAGGCTGCAGTGAGCTGTGATCATACCACCGCACTCCAGCCTAGGTAAAACCAGACTGTAGTGAAATCAGCCTGGGAAAACCCAGGCTAAAAAAACAATCTCATATAGATTTTCATAGCAGACTCAAGATAGTTGATATTTTAGTGGTCTTAAGGCCATTATGGAAGGACGATAAGCTATGCATTGAAGAAATCAGTTAATCAAAAAGATGATTTATTTACAGAATTGAAATAAACAGATATACAGGATAATTGGATTTTTTTCTTTATTTAATTCAGTTATCACTTACTGAGTAACTACTACTCTGAGTAAGACACTTTGTTAGTCAGTTTAATATCAAAACATAATTTGCCACTCAAGAAAGTCACAAAACTCAAGTAACAGACAGACTTAGAAACTAATACTACATTAAAAGTCATAGTTTGTTAAAACAACAAAAAGAGACTATTTCTTACATTAAATACTGTGCTCATTACAGTGGAAATGTATTTCTTTTCATATTAATAAGAGGCAAGGGTGATGTGTAAAATATCTAACAACTCATAAAGCAGGAATGCAATCGGTCAGGTTAAAATCTGAATACCTCTGAACTCCAGGCCAGGTGCTAAAGATTTAGTTGCTGAGTTAGCATATGTAAAAGAAGTTTTAGGCCCCCAAAGTTTCAAGGCCTTTTAAGAAGAATCTATTCAATATTTGAATAATGATATGGCTGAATATATGACTGGATAATACCTGATGCATTGCTATCTCATTTTTCAGGTGACGAAACCAGGGGTTTAAAGAACTAAGCTATTTCCTCTTGGTCACAGAACTAGGAAGTGTTGGAACTGTAATATGAGTAAAATATAGTCTGATTCCAAAGTCTAAGCTCTTAATCTCTCATCTGTATGTGATACAATACGTGAATAAACACTCCTAGGACTGCTGGAAGGAAGAAAGCATCCTGTCTGACTGAAGTCATCAGAGGACATTCAGAGAAATTAGAATTGGTCTGGACCCTAAAGGGAGCATCACATTTCAACCCACATTTAAATCCTCAGTGTAATTGATAGAAGATATGTAAGCACACTAATTTTCCACAGATTTAATCATTCAAAGATTTGGGTGAGTCATGTACTCTTATATTTATGCCTCTGTCATGGATAAAAGAAATTTTCTTTAGTACTTAATCCTGAATTAGACATTCCTAAACTCAGTTTCTCAATTTTTAAAGGGCAATTAATTTGATGCTTTGATTTAAACTTTTTTAATTTGTTGGGCTCAATCTTTACAATATTCAGAAGTAGCTCCTTAGATGCTCAAATTTCTAAAAAAGCATTATATATGAATAGATCTCTTTTATCAAATAAGAGTAGAACCTGACAGCCAGACTGGGGAAGAAATGGGCAGGGAGGTGTTGGCAAGAGTAATGGATTGGATTCATCTTGCATTTTGCTCTGCATCCGATGAGGCTCTTCCCAAAGTCTGGCCAGTCCACCTTTCCAGACTGCCTCCGTCAGGTTATTCATTTTGCCTGAGTGTCTTGGAATCCCTTTATGCCTCACCCTACTTGAAGACCTCACAGCCATGATGATACTGGGGCAGTGAGGTTCTTTCTGCTATTAAGGGACGTTTTGGCCGGGCTCGGTGGCTCAGCTTGTCTTCCCAGTACTTTGGGAGGCCAAGGCCCAGGCAACTTGGCAAGACCTCGTCTCTACAGTAAATTAAAAAAAAAAAAAAAAAAAAACCGGGTCTGGTAGAGCGCGTCTGTAGTTCCGGCTACTTGGGAGGCTGAGGCGGGAGGATTGCCGGAGCCCAGTGGGTTGAGGCTGCAATGGCTGGGAGCGTGCCACCACCCTCCAGCCTGGGCGACAGAGTGAGACTCCAACTCAAAAAAGAAAACAAAACGTTTTACCTTTTTCCTGTATGTATTTGTAGTGCTCTTGTGACTGTGACATGAAGGCCTACAAGGATGCTAAACAAATCTGTAATGACACAGATGATGGCACCCGTGTGATTGAAGAGCACGTCTGTGTTGTATCAAAGGGAAAAGTGATGTCCACTCTGTGTTCAGTAGACCTGAAAACTGGAACAGAGAAGATTGTAAGGTGGCTTATTTGGGATTTCCCTTATCTGAGTCTTTCCTTGATTAAGAGCTGCCTGCTGCTTCCACGTGGGTTGGGCTGGGCTAGGCTAGCTGGTAAACCACACTGAAATTCTCTAGACACAAGACTGATAATTATGCAGACCTAGGTCTAATGCAGCAATGACCAAATCCCCGCAGTCACTGGCTTCCTGGCCCTTTCTGCAGGCCAGCTCTACCAGCAAGTCAATTTCCTTGGTAGCTGCCACCTCTGTTTTTTCCATCACTCATCAAACCTTAACATATATGACTGATATTCTGCTGTTCCCAGGAGCAAAATGGATGTAAGGATGATCCATCTGATGTGTTCTGAGATGGAGTTGAATGTGCATGTGTGGCAATCAGCAGTGAAAAAAAGAAGTAGTTAATACAACATTTATCTGGCAAAATACAGTAAAGCAAAATCAAAAAAATATGCTTGGTAAATATGTTCATGACAAAAATTATAATGTATTTATCTTTGTATCCCCAGATTCAGTCACAGTGCCTAGTATATAGATAGCATTCAATAATTGTATGCTAAATTAAACTGATAATATTTTTGTTAATTTGTAGACTCAGGAGAATATGCCAGCAGAGCAAGAAAAACTAAAGAGTCTGGGGAGAGATAAAATGAATTTGGCAGCAAAAGGATATTAATTAAATATGCATGGGCAAGGAAGAATAAGCAAGCCACAGATAAGAAAATAATGGAGTTGTAAGTTAAAATAAATAGAATCAGAATTTCTATGTATCTAGATATGCATGACTTTGCTTGCACCCTTCTATCACTGTACTCAGTGTCTCATGCAAAAGTAGAGAAAAAGTGTGGCTGTGAGACACAAATAATAACAAACACATAGAGAGATGGTATAACTTTTCAAACGGCTGATCCTAAATATGTTCATGCCTGGATAGTTCCATGTCAATTTTCCACTAAAGCTCACACCCTGCTGGGCGCGGTGGCTCAACCTGTAATCCCAACACTTTGAGAGACCGAGGCAAGAGGATTACCTGAGCCCGGGGGGTTCGAGACCAGCCTGAGCAACTTGGTGAGACCTCATCTCTACAATAAATCACAAAAACTAGCCAGGTGTGGTGGTGTGCATCTGGAGTTCCAGCTACTTGGAAGGCTGAGGTGGAAGGATTGTCTGAGCATAGCAGGTCGAGGCTTCAGTAAGTGTGAGTGTGCCACCATACTCCTGGTGAAAGAGTGAGACTCCAACTCAAAAAAAAAAAAGTTCACACTCAACAATCCCACACTCTAGGTTATCTTCTCTGTCTCTCCTAAATTGACTTTCTCAGTCCACAGAATGACTCCTCTTCCAGACACCACCATGGGCTAAGCATACAGCAGGATAATTGCTTCAGAGCTTTGTAGTAGTCACACAAGTAGGGAATTACTGTGCCGTTTCACAGATGAGACAATTTGAGTTTATGGAGGCTTAAGATGCATGGTTCTACCCTTGGTTCTACTGGCTCCTAAGCCAATGATATTAACTGCTGTGTTTTGCTTAAGTTGCCAATTAGGTGGTTTTGCTTGGGTTGCTAATTATTTTGCACAGCTCTCTCTCCTATTCTTGCAAGCTTTTTGAGTTGTTTTGTTGTCGTTTCTGTTTTTGTTTTTAAAGAGGGTGAGGTGGGGCTTTGTCCTAATTTTCTTTGAACGCCCTTAACACTGGGGAGTTCAAAGCCACTTTAAAGAGAATGATGATTTGCACATGTTAGTTACTCATAAGGATTACTCAATGAACAAAGTAACCATGTTTTTACAAGCAGTATAGTGGACTTCATTACTTGAAAACATCTAAATAGCCAAATTTGTCTAAATTTTCTGGATTCTATTCATCTATACCAAATAAAATAGAATAAGTGAGAAATAAAATTTAGAGATTACCTAGTGATCCGTACTTGATTCCATTAGGTTTTTAGAAATAGAAACCAGAGAGTTTGCTCTCGCCTAATGACATAGTAACAAATGGACTCTCCCAGACAAGATGCATGGGAACTGTAGTCTGCTAAAAAACAGCTCTAGGGCATACAGAACCCCTTTGGTGGGGTTAGCTCTATCTTATCAGTGTTGCATATCATGCTGCTAAATTTACTAAATAAATTGTTCACAGCTAAATAGGCTTTAAAAGCTGGACTGTAGAACTCTGGTCCACAATTCAAGAGGAAAATCTTACCTCAACCAGTTACTCTGGATTATCACATGAGTGAAGATATAATTTTTTTTTTTTTTTTTGAGTTGGTGTCTCACTCTGTCGCCCAGACTGGAGTGCAGTGACCGCTCCCGGCCACCGCAGCCTCGACCTGCTGGGCTCCAGCGATCCTTCCGCCTCAGCCTTTCGAGTAGCCGGAATTACAGGCATGCGCTACCACGCCCGGCTGATTTGAAGATATACTTATATTTTCCTCTGTTCAAAGGCTGAAAGTAGGTTTCCCAGTTCCCCAGCCTCATGACATGATCGTAATCTTCAATTTCTGACACCTGTGATTATAAGACAAGGTATTAAGAGTATATGTTTAAAGAGAGCTGAAGAAGACACACTTGGCTACATGTAGTCTAAATAATATTGTTCCACTGAAAGCTTACTCCTACTGCCATGACTCTACTTTATTTTTGAGAATTCTATAACCTAAAAGTTATCCTTACACTTGAAAAAGTTGGATGAAGCTTGGTTCATCACCCTTTGAAGTCAGAAGTTATAAACAATAAGTAACATTTTGGGAAAAATGAAAATGATTATTCATGTGCTTGTAAAGATTCACTGAATGTTCAATAAACTTAAAGTGGCTATTTGGCACAGTTGCAGTGATAATATCCCACTATTAGCTTATCAATTGCGTTAAATTTTAACATCTCGAACGTGTCAGTTCTCTCTTATCTGCTAGCCATTCTCAGGTAGCATGTAACATGCACATTAGACCTCTGATGGGCTGCTTTTCAATATCATGCCTAGTATACAATGCTTGGGAGGGCTTAGCTGGAAAGGCTCCTTGGTGTCCAGAGCTACCTATTATTCATTGTGCATGGGAGCCTGGCGTTTCTGTATCACACAGGCACTTTCAGCCCTAACTGATTTGGATATATGAGGTTGTATCTTATGATGTAAACTGTAAAAAATGCCTCGGTTTCTAGAAACAGGACATTTTAGTCCTAAAATAGCCATAAATCAGGCCCTATGTCAGTATCTTAGCAATTACATTAATTGAATATTGACCTTTAGAGCAAATCCTTTTAGGGATTTTGCCCATCTCATTTGCAAGGGAGTTCTTCCCAATGTAGTTTTATCTTTACTTGAAAGAGATGTTACTTTAACAAATTATCATTTTTACTAGTATTGCTTTCGACATTTGCAAAGATAATTCCTTCCTTAAACCAATTTCATTTCAAAAATATGAAAGTTTTTTCTCTCTTAGATCTTCCTCTACAATTTCTTTTTTTTTCTTTTTTGCCAGTGTGCTTGTCTTTGCAGAGTTTTGTTTCAGATGGCCATTAGAAAGACAGTGCTTTGTCTATAACTTAGGTTGTCTAATTTTTTTTTTCCTTAATTGATTGCCTTCTTCTTAAGGGTGGGATTATATTTAAACAATGATTTGTAAGCAACAGCATGAAGAATGTTCCTTTAGAGACCTAAGACCTTCTAATGAAGACTGCTGTGTAAAAAATGAGTAGAGGAGCTTGCTAACATATGTTTTGGGAATAAATAAAATATAAGAAGTTTAAGACTGGGAACCAACCTTATCAATGTTATTCTTTCCTGAAATTTTGTAACTTTGAGAATTTATGTCATTCAACAAAATGTGTGCCATTAAAAGGTTTACCTAAAAACTTTAATTATTTTAGCTTGCTATTTGAACCCAAATATGCTAGAAAAATGCTACAGAAACTATTACAAATCCTGCTCTGTAAGTGTAATTCTTCCAATAATCAACTTCACCTTGGTGAAGCAAGGGTCACTGCTTTGCACTATGGTATGTGTGATTTCTGTTAATTGCTGGAGATAACTCCCATTTCCATTTCTAGTTTAGAAATATCTGATGTTGACTAACATATATACACACATTTTTGAAGAATATGTCAATATCTGAGTATCTTCTTAAATCTCTTTCTTCAGCTGTTTTATTTTGAATCTTTCTAATCTCATTGTCTCCCATCTCCTCCTCAAGGACATACTGTTATCACCTGTCATATTAACTTTGTCTGTAGCTTCTTGAGATTATCACTGCACAATTTCCCTTTTGTTACAATATCATTCATCTATTTATGAGTCAGTTTTTCTCCTACCTCTGTTTCAAATCCAAATTTTGCTTTTGTTTTGTTTTTCTTTATACAGGAAAACTCCATTGTTTTTGGTTCCAGTCAAAATGTATTATTTCAATGAACTCCTTAACTAAAAAGCTTTCTTTTTGCATTCTAAAAAGTCATTGAAATAGAAAGAAGAAAGGTTATTTCAGAAATTGCAATGGATTGTAAAGCGATGAATAGGACTGAGACCCTCAAGACTTCTAAGCCTGGCTTTGCCATAGCATTGAGTATGAGCTCAGAGTTATCACTGAACTTTGACTTCCATTTTTAAGCCACCAGTTTCTATATAATTTCTAAAGTTTATTTCTGATTAAGCATGGATTAATTAGTCGAAATAAAATAATCTTAAATCCTCACAAGGAAATTGACACTGAGTGATGCAAGAGATCAGTGCCAAGAATGAGAATTCAACAGCCCTTCTGTTATATGCCCTCCAACCATCAGAAAGTGACATATATTAACCTTAAGTTTAGTGAGCTGCTCCTTGAATGTTGGCTTGGGGATTAGATAAGAGAGAAAAGATGAAAGGAACTCTTTGTTTTTTATCCTCTGAGCTCACCTGGCTCAGAGGTGATAAATTGTTATTATAGTAGCTTGCATGAATTCATTTGATTTGTCACATACTTCTGAAGGTGATTTCTCATACTTTCGACACAGGAAGGCAAAATATAAGCATTTAAATCAAATTCTATTGGAAATTTTGTAGTTTTAAGAAAGATACTAACCTTAAGGAATTTTCACACAAAAAGTGAAGGTATTACTATGAAGAGTAATCAAGAAATGATGTCAGCAAAATGGCACAGAAGTCAGCTCCAAGCTCTTATCTTCTGACATAAAAGCTTAAAAAGCAAGCAGAAATTGTCATACTCCACTTTTCTGGAGCTCTTGAAAACAGTCAAGTGTTTAGAGAACCAAATGAACAGTGAATCTAGAAAAAAACAACTTAAAAATTATAGAAAAACATTTTGTCATTTTTACTTGTGTGTGCATCTACTTTAGCCGATATTGGTTATTTGCAAACTAGAAATGAAAACTGAAGGTTATCTTCAGAAATTATCATTTTTACTTGTGTCTTCCTCCCTGTTTTGGTAGTTGTTTTTAACAGCAGTTTGTGCTTCCAGGGAGGGAATGTGGGATGCTGGTCCCTGACTTTAGAGAAAAGCACAGCAAATCTTATTTAAAATTTATTGCAAAGGCTTCTTCTAACCTAGCTGGAAAATGTCTGACAAAAATAATGTTCTGTTTTGTTTAACTCAGACAAAATGTAAGCAGAAAAAGCCATGGTCATTGTTCAAAAACATTGTGAGACAGAAAAATAACCCTCAGATGCCTGAGGCAAAAGATTACAGTTGGTACATAAAATAGACCAAGTAAAACCTGAGAGGAAATGTCTAACAGAAAGTTTCTTCAGGGAGTCAGAGTAATCAAAAACACCCTTGCATATGCTGAAATGTAGAAAGCTGTGTGCATGCTCAGAAAGAAAATAAATGCTCCGAAAAGATGTGAGATGGTCTTAAACTTTCACTTTGGGTTGACCTTTAGGGTCTGAGCAACTATGGCTAAACATCGAAGAAGATCTCCAGTACAGAGCCAATCTGCAAAGACTGTTAAATGTGCTTTGTTTGCTTAATTAACTTGCGTTATTCAAGGTGGTATCTGTTACAAAACCACCTGAACACAGGTAATAAACTAAAACTTTAATGACCACACATGAAAATAAATAGACTTTGCAAAAATAGTTGGAAAAAGTTCTAGGCAAATGTAATAGTATAGCTTTCAACAATATAACAAAAAGAAGCAGAGCTTCAAGATGGTTGACTAGAGGCAACCAGGACTCATCTCCTTTCCAAGAAGAGCCAATATAGTGAGTAAATCACCACACTTTGAATAGATAATCTAAACCCAAACACAGCATTCAACAGAGAAGTGACAGAAAATAGCTATGGCAAACAAAGAAAGAAAAGCAAGGAAGCCTACTTGGTTGGGATTGACTGGGAATCTGAGGAGGCTCCCACTACCAAGAAAAGGTAACTGAGAGACACTCAATGTGCCACATTCTTCCTGCAGACTTCTACAATGCCAGCCACAGGAGATCTTCTTGACCATTTTAGGACCTGAGTCTAACATAGTGAGCTTCTTAGAGACCACAAAATGGCATCACTTTAGACAGGGAGTTTATGCTGAGTCCCACAGCTCCTTAAGGCCTAAACAGCTACAGCTCAGGGTTATTTTGAAAGCCCAGCCCTCCCTAGACTGTATTGTTCCCTGATGCTCAACTGTCCCTGAATCTCTACAACCCCAGAGACCCACTGCAGCTACCTCCCGCTGCTAGGCCAAAATGCAAGCCACTGGCACTGACCCACCATGCCCAGCAGAAGGGCTGCCACACATATGCACACACCTTGATTAGGAGATTCCCCACCTGCAACTGCTATCTCTACTAGCAGCCACTATCATGACTGGAGTGCAAGCCCCTTGTAGCGATCGTGTTGCCTTCAGCAACAGAGTCATTGCACACTATGAGGACAGGCTTTTTCTCCTGTAGCCAACACCTGGGATGAAAACTCATGCCCCCCAGCTGCTTATTTACAGTTTCTGCCACTAAAAACAACATTACCTTCCCCAGATGTAGGACCACAGTGCAACTGCTGCTGCACCCAGCCAAGAACTACTCCAGGGCTCTAGGGGTCACCTTGCTCCTACCCACAACAGTTAGTACATACATACAACCAGGGGGCATAGGGACAGGACCATCCAGTCCTGCTCATACCACCCAGTGCCTAAGAACACAGTCCAGGGGTTAGGGAATTGCCCTGTCCCAATCATCACCAGTGGTACCTGAGTACTCCTCCTGGGTGCCTGAGGATTGGTCCACCCAATCTGCCACTGCAACTGCAAGTGGAACCCATTTGCATGCGCCACTTGCACCCCTGAGGATGGGTCTGCCCAGACCACTGTGGCCACCACCAACATGGGGCTGCTTGGAAGTCAGAGGATTATGCCACCACTGCTACTGTCATTGCCTAGGACTTGCTTCCCAGGTGCCAAAAGACTGGTACACCTCCTCAGTTCAATGCCACAATTGCCAGCATTTGAACACAGTGTCGAGAGGTCCTGATATTGGCCCACCCAGACCGGTTGATGCCATTGCTAACACTGCCACACTGGGGCCCAAAGACATGCATGCTTAGCCAGCTGCTGCCACCACAGAGCCATTGGGCTAGCCCCCATGGTGTCCCCATCACCAGCAAAACTACACCACAGCCTCCTTTAACAACTGCACACTTAGCCACTGAGGAAATCACAGGCACCATTGACACCACTTACAGCTGAAGAAATTATATGGAGACTTGCCTACTGCACACACCCAGAATAAAGCCAAAGCAACCTTCCAAATCAGCACCTTCTTCAGGAAAAAGTCTACCCTTACAAAAGTAAATTTAAAAAATTGGAAGAAGCAGCTGTTACATGAGATGTGCAGACATCAAACAAGGACAAAAAAGAAAAACACATGAAAGGCAAGGAAAAATGATACCTCCAAAGTAACATAATTATTCTCCAACAGCAGTTTCCAATAAAAAAAGAAATACTTAAAAAATTCAAAATAATTATATTAAAGTTACTCAGTGAGATCCAAGATAACATAAACAAATAAGAAAAATAATCCAGCATATGAATGAGAAATTTACTACAGAGATGGATATTATTTAAAAAAACAAACAAGCAAATCCTGGAATAGAAAATGTAATAAAAAAATACATTAAAGAGCTTTAATAACAGACTAGATCAACTAGAAGAAAGAACATCAGGACTTGAAGACAGGTCTTTCTAAATAAACCAATCAGATAAAAAAAATAATGACAATAATAATAGTAAATGAACAAAGCCTATGTAACATATTGGACAACACAAAATTTAAAAATATTCAAATTTTGGTGGTCCAAAAGGCAAAGAGAAAGCTGACAGGTTAAAAAGGCTATTTAATAAAATAATAGCTGAAAATTTCCCAAATCCAACAAGAGATTTAGACACCCAGATATAGGAAGCTCAGATATCTCCAGATATATACAATTCAAAAGAGTCTTTTCCGTAGCACATTATATTCAAACTATCAAAAGCCAAAAACAAAGAAGGAATTTTACAAACAACAATAAAAAAATAATTCATGCTTTATAAGGGAACCCTCATGAGACTAATAGCAGATTTATCAGAAGTAACTTTACAGGCCAGGAGAGAATGGGATGATATATACAAAATTCTGAAACAAGAAAACAGCCTAGAATACTATACCCAATAAAGTTATCCTATATACAAGAAAAAGAAATAAGCTCTTTCTCAGATAAGTAAAAGTTGAGGGAATTTATGTTTGTTACTAGACTTGCCCTGTAAGAAATACTTAAGAAATTCCTACACCTGAAAGTAAAAGGACAATATTTACCAGCATGAAAACACAAGCAAAGTATAAAATTCACTGGTACAGCAAACACACAAATAAAAAAGAGGAAGAATGTAAATGTTACCACTATGGAATACCACCTAACTACAATAATAAAGCATAAAAACAAAAAAAGGAAAAATGAATATACAAATAACTCCAAAATGAATTAATAGAATGCCAGGAGTAAGCCCTTTTATGTCAATAATAACCTTGAATGCAAACAGATTTAACTTTTTACTGAAAAGATATAAACTGAAATAATTAATTTTTAAAAATGACCCAGCTATATGCTGCTTATAAGAAATTTACCTCACCTGTAAAGACACATATAGACTAAAAGTAACACAATGGAAAAAGATACTTTATGCAAATAGAAATAAAACATGAGCTGGAGTAGCTATACTTACATCAGGCAAAGCAGTCTTAAGTAAAAAGAGACAGGTATATTTATTATATAGCAATAAATAAATTAATTCAACAAAAGGATAGAACAATTCTAAACATACCCTACAATGGAGCACCCAGATATATAAAGCAAGTATCATTAGACATAAAGGGAGAGAGGTGCTAACATTAAAATAGTAAAACTTTATAACACCTTCCTTCCAGAATTAGACAGACCATCTATATAGAAAATTACTAAAGAAGCATTAGATTTAAACTGCTTTTTAGACCAAACTGTCCTAATATACATTTAGAGAACATTGCATCCAATATCTACAGAATACACATTCTTCTCATCAGGACATGGAAGGTTCTCTGGGATATACCATATGTTAGAAAACAAAATGAGTTTCAACAAGTTTTTTGTCTTTTGTTTTTTTTTTTTAATAAAATCAAGATTATATCAAGTATTTTTTTCAAACCCCAAAGGAATAAAAATAGAAATCAATAACAAGAAGAAACTGTTCAAGTACATAGAAATTAAACAACTTGCTCCTTTTCAGGACATTTTCAGAACATTGGTTTAATAAAGAAATTAAAAAGAATTTTTTTAATTGAAACAAATAGAAGTCAAAACATAACATACCAAAACCCATGGTATACAGCAAAGAGAAAAATTTACAGCAATAAATGCCCACATCAAAAAGTATAACATTTAAAATAAATAATCTAATGACATACTCCAAGGAACTAGAAAAGCAAGAAAAAAACAAATCCAACATTAGTAGAAATAAATACAAAGATCAGAGCAGAAGTAAACAAAATACAGACTAAATAATAATAATAATAACAAACAAAATATATACAAATAATTAAGGAAACACAATGCTGATTTTTGAAAATACAAACAAAATACATACATGATTAGCTAGACTAACCAAGGAAAAGAAAAGAAAAACAGATGCATCTAAAATTAGAAAGAAAAAGAAGATATTACAACTTATACCACAGAAATACAGAAAATCATCAGAGACCATTATGAGCAACTATATGTTAACGAACTGGAAAAACTAGAAAAAAATGGACAAATTACTGAACATATAAAACTTCCCAAGATTGAATCAGAAGGAAATAGAAAACCTGAACATACATAATACTAGGCAATTTGATTAAATCAGTAATAAACAATCTCTGAAAAACAACAAAACCCAAAATGGGATATGTTTGCTGTCAAAATCTACCAAACATACAAAGAATAAATAACTTCAATTCTCTTCAAACTAAAAAAAAAAAAAAAAAGAAGATAAGATTGGAATTATCTCTAACTCATTCTATGAGGCCAGAATTTTCTTTATACCAAATTAGACAGGGACACAAAAACACAACAGATAAACCACCAGCTAATATCTCTGATGAACATAGACACATATATCTTCAACACAAAACTGGCAAACTGAATCTAACAACACATAAAAAAAATCATACAGCATAATCAAGTGGAATTTATCCCATGGAGGCAAGGATGGCTCAACAAGAATGCTACATTTCATCAGCGAAATGAAGGACAAAAATATTAATAATGAACTAATGAAGAAAAAAATCAAGATGGAAATCGACTCACAATAGCTATAAAAATAAAATATGTACAAAGAAAAGAAATACCTCAGCATCTTCCTAATCAGAGAAGCAAAAGATCTTTAAAATGAGAACTACAAAACACTGCTCAAAGAAATCCAAGAAGATACAAACAAATGGAAAAATAGTTCATGTTCATGGATAGGAAGAATCAACATTGTTAAAATGTAAATCCTACCAAAGGCAATCTACAGATTCAACCCAATACCCATTAAATTACCAACATCATTCTTCTCAGACCTGGAAATGATAACACAGAAATTCATATGGAAACATAAACGACCATGAATAGCCAAAACAATCCTTAGCAAAAGAAACCAAGCAGGAGATATCACAATTCCAGACTTCAAACTTTACTATAAGGCTACAGTAATCAAAACAGCCTGGTACTGGTACAAGAACAGGTATATAGACCAATGGAACAGGATAAATATTCCGGAAGCAGAGTCTCAATTTGTCAACCAGCTCATCTTTGACAAAGCTTTCAGCAACAACCACTGGGGAGAGGAGAACCTATTTAGTAAATCGTGCTGGGAAAACTGGCTAACCACATGCGGAAGATTGAAACAGGAACCCTACCTATCACCACACACAAAAATTAACTCTAAATGGATCAAAGACCTAAACGTAAAACCTCAAACTATAAGAATCTTAGAAAACCCAGGAAACACCCTAATGGGAATTGGAACTGGCAACCAATTCCTATTTGGGAAATGAAATAGCCACACCATAAGAAATAAGATAGACAAGTGGGACCTCACCAAACTAATGAGGCTTCTGCAAAGCAAAAGAAACCATCAAGAGAGCACGGAGACAGCCCACAGGATGGAAAAAAATATTTGTCAATTCTATGTCTGACAAAGGCCTAATATCTAGGATCTACAAGGAACTCAAACACGCTGAAATGAGCAAAAAAACAAAACAAAACAAAACAAAAAAAAAATTATAAAGTGGGCAAAAGACACGAATAGATACTTCTTAAAAGAAGATATACGGGCAGCCAACAGACACATGAAAAAGTGCTCAGCCTCACTCATCACCAGAGAAATGCAAATCAAAACCACATTTAGATACCACCTAACCCCAGTAAGAATGGCCATCATTAATAAAACAAACAACAACAGATACCGGTGAGGATGTGGAGAAAAAGGAACACTTCTACACTGCTGGTGGGAGTGCAAACTAGTGCAACCTCTCTGGAATACAGTGTGGAGATTTATGAAAGAAATTGAAAGAAAGAAATCGAAAGAAAGAAAGAAATCCGAAAGAACTAGAAATTGGCCTTCCATGTGACCCAGGAATTCTTCTATTGGGAATATACCCAAGGAACACAAATAATTCTACAAAAAAGATACCTGAACATGCATGTTTGCTGCAGTTCTATTCACAATAGCTAAAACATGGAACCAACCATACTGCCCACCAAAACTGGACTGGATTTAAAAAATGTAGTACATATACACAATGGAATATTTTGAGGCCATAAAGAAGGACACACATACAGACTTCACAGCAACTTGGATGGATTGAGAGTCGATCATACTCAGTGATCTATCACAGACACAAAGGACAGAGTACCATATATTCTCACTCATAAGACGACCTTGAACAATTATCATAATACTGTAAGAAAGAGATTGGCAGTAGTGGAAAACTGTCAGGAGAGGGAGGGTGGGATTGGCAGCTGAGGGAAACTGCCAGGGGCGGGAGGGGCACACCTCATCAACAAGGGTACCTGCATAATCAATGTTTGTATACCTAACCCTGAATTGTACCTCACATCTTTAAAATTTAAATAAATAAATAAGTAATAAAATATGTAGAAATATATTTAACCAAGGAGATAAAAGACCTCTACAAGAAAAACTACAAAACAGTAGTGAAAAAATTGGAGGGGCACAAACAATTGGAAAGATATCTTATCCTCAAGAATCAGAAGAATAATATTGTTAAAATGACCATACTACTCAAGGCAATGTACAGATTTAATGCAATCTCCATCAAAATACCAGTATCGTTTTTCACAGAAATAATAAAAACAATTCTAAAATTTGTATGGAACTAAAAATGAGCCCAAATAGACAAAGCAATCCTGAGCAAAAGGAAAAAAACTCTAGGCATCAGACTACATGACTTCAAAAATATTTTACAAGACTATGGTAACCAAACTACATGGTATTAGTATAAAAACAGGCACAAAGACTAATGGAATGGAACAGAGAACTCATAAATAAATTAACATATTTATAGCCAACTGATTTTTTACAAAGACAATAAGAACATACATTGGAGAAAAAACACATTCTTCAGCAAATAGTGTAGGAAAATTATATATTCATATTCAGAAAAATGGAACTGGACCCCTGTCCTTCACCACATCCAAAAATAAATTTAAGATGGTAAACACTTAAATGTGAGACCCAAAACAATACAACTACCAGAAGAAACCATAGGAGAAGCAGTTTAGGACATTGATCTAGGGAAATTTTTAAGGTTAAGATCTCAAAAGCTTAGGCAACCAAACAAAAATAGACAAGTAAAATTATATTAAGCTAGTAAGCTTCTGCACAGCAAAATAATCAACAGAAAGAAGAGACAACCTGTTTAATGGGAGAAAAAAGCATTTGCCAGAACAGTAGCTGTATTCAAGGTATCAGGCAATATTTTAGTTGGCTCAAGCTATGAAACTACATTTGAAACAGCAGTTGCAAATAAATTCATCACTTGGCCAGGCTCCGTGGCTCAGCCTATAATCTCGTGCTTTGGGAGGCTGAGGTGAGTGGACTGCCTGAGCCAGCGGGTTCGAGACCCGCCTGGGCAACTTTGATAAATCAAAAAAATTAACTGGGCGTGGTAGTGCACACTTGTAGTTCCAGCTACTTGGAAGGCTGAGGCGGAAGGATCGCCGGAGCCCAGCAGATGGAAGCTGCGGTCCGTGAGCGGCCACTGCACTCCAGTCTGGGCGAGAGTGAGACTCCAACTCAAAAAAAAAAGTCATCACTTGGTTAAACTTGTAATAATCTACTGTTATTCAACAAGATCTATCTGTTTTCTTCACAGGTCAGATAAGTGAGTTGAATGCAAATCATCACTCTTGCATCCATCAAGTTTCTAATAGTCACATTGATCTCCATATCGCCCTAAGGAAAGCAGTATTGCTTTGGGTTTAATATTATCTTAGGTAGAGAGTTCTAGTGGCTTCCATCTTTATCCTCCATAGCAGTTCTCACTTCGTGGGTCAGAGACTTGTGGAGATTTTACAAGCTGTAGAGTATATCTATTACAAAATTATGCACTCCGAAATTAAGAAAATGAGAAATTAACCACAGGATGGGTTTAGGAAATCACTAAGTTCATCATGAGATGTACCTGGGATAAAATTTCACTGAACACTTGATCTTCATAATCCCTTTCTCTGACTGATGGACCTTAGTAATGTCTTAGGTCTCCTGGAACCAGTGTCATCCAGAACCAGGGTCCAATAGTCCTCCAAAGGTCTGATTATTGTCTTTTTTTCTAGTGTATATGACTATAGACTCCTTTGGGGAAGACTTGAATTAAATTTATATACGTTTGATTTATAAATTTGTGACTGTAGTACTAAAGTCCATCCTCAAGGATATGTGGCCTCCACTCCCAGGGGTTCTGGGTATATAAACTGGCTCAAGTTTAGGATTGAGAGACAATGACTCTTTGCTATTATGATATAGATTAGACTGCTTTTGCATATTGTGTAAGAACTTAGTAGACTTTCTATATGCACATCTAGGAACACCATAACCAAGCAACCCATGCCATAGAACTACAGGAGTCAGACATTCTGATTGCGGCTTTGGCTCTACTATCCATTACGGCAATCATATCCACCTTGCCTTTGGAAGTTGAGTGCTGCCACTTGGCCTCTGTCTCCTTGGGATCCAATTATTCTTATTGTATTTAGGTTTCCCAAATAAGTAACCACCATTTCCACTGGATGGTCTTACCTCCAGAAAAGAGACGTTGCAGAGCGTTTCAAAGTTGTTGGAACTCCCCTCACAAATTTATATCTCACAGTGTGGTAAAAAAGTGTATCTTCTGAACCTTCCCAGAAGTGATCCTCCCAGAGGAGATGGTAAATTCATTATAACATTCTCAACTTCCTAAGCCTTTGTATCCATTTCTCTGCTTTAAACCAAGGAAGGAAGGGGATCCTGCAAGTTGAAATGGGCATGCCACAAAAGACCCTGATGAAGCTGGGGCCATTGAGCTCTTAAGTTTTGAGAAACCATCTTATCATCTAATAGAAGCAGTCTTTCCACCTCCAGTGGAAGCCTACTATCCCCTAACTGAAACAGTCTTTTCACCCCTAACCCACTGAGGGGAATAACAATGCATTACCTGAGGAAACTGAAATGGTTCCCTAATTGTTCACTATGGGCCATCTTTTTTTACCCATGTTTCATGAACAAAACAGAGTCCCTTCTAACTCCCCGAGGTACAATATTACATGTAGAATGTCTGCTCAGTGAGACCATATCAATGTATTCAGCCTGGTTTCAACTTTACAGTCCTTCTATCCACCGTTGTACCAAAACCTTGACATCCATTTCCACACATGTTCCTTAGATTTCTGATTGTACAGATGAAAATACTCAGGTAGGTCTTTAGGAGAGTAGCACGTTCCTTCATGAGTCGCACTTTATGTATCACCTTTAGGCACTGCTGGGATTTGAGTTCAGTTACAGGCAGAATCAAAGAGTGATGTTAGAGGTGGGTGCTGAAGAGAATCGGCATTGTCTTCCATGGCAACCCCTCAGGGAATCATTTCGTTTTCCTCAGGCAATGCATTGTTAATCCCCTCAGTGGGTTAGGGGTGAAAAGACTGTTTCAGTTAGAGGATGGTAGGCTTCCACTGGAGGTGGAAAGGTTGCTTCTATTAGATGATAAGATGGCTTCTCAAAACTTAGGAGCTCAATGGCCCCAGCTTCATCGGGGTCTTTTGTGGCATGCCCATTTCAACTTGCAGGACCCTCCTCCTTCCTAAAAATATCTTCACTTTAATGACAGACACTCTATACAGCTGTGAGTTCAAATTTGGTTGTAATTCAGCCAGTTACAGAATAAGATTCTAGGTTTGATTTTCTGCACTTACACGTAATAAGGGATTCCTTCCGAACCACACAGAATGTCTCAGCTCATGCTATTCATTAGCTAAGAATTTGAATTCCTGAGATCATCTTTTTTTTTCCCCTTCCTTGTCTAGCAACATTAGGAACAAACAGCATGACGGATAATGAATATTTTTTTTCTGATCCTTGTATCATTTTTCACTGTTAGTATCAAGTAATATAAACCTATTCCAGATTTTTAAGGAAATATTCATTTAATAAGAGTCGATGGTTAATAACAGCTAATATTTACAGAGGTTATGTGTGTCACTTTGTAGGTATGAATACATTGAATCTTCAGTGCAACTCTACAATATACCTATTACTATCTGCACTTAACCAAAGAGATACTGAGAGATGGAGATATGAAGTAATGCATAAAAAATGACACACATTTACACAAACATAGGTGGTAAGTGAGAGATTTGAATCCAGATAATCTAGTTCCACAGTCATGCTCTAAACAAGACATTTTCAAACTTGATTTTGCATCAGAATCACTTAAAGGATAGGCTAAATCACATTCCTCTGAACACTTCTCCAAAGTTGCTGAGTCAACAGGTATGGAAAAAGACCTGAGAGTTTGCGTTGCTATCAAGTTACCAAGGAATGCTGAGGCTAGGAGCCTGGGGAAACTGAACAGCCTCGGTTCTTGATAATTGTTCTGGGAAGAACAGACTCAGAGACGATGAAACTATTGCAATGGCCCAAATCAGAAGTGGAATCCATTGGGGAACTTCAGCCACTACCACCACCTCTCCTACAAGTTGCTGCTGTCAATTGCCTGTCCCTTCTTATAGTGTAACACTGATACCATAACTAGTATCACTGCCAGGATTTTTCTGCAATTTCAATTTTCCTGAAATTACTCTGCCTCAATACATTATTTTTTGTGGTTCCCTGTCTCCTTGCATGTCACATTCCTGATTTAAACTTTAAGATTGGAAAACATGATTGGGTGGAGCTTATGTCACATTCCCTTGTCTTAAAGGGAAGCTCAAAACAATTTAGAATGGTGAATTGAAGGGCTATTTTCCTGAACAAGATTTATTAAGTGGGAGGTTCAGATTCTAGGTAGACAAAATAATAACAGATGTCGACTATAATTATCTTTCCTGTTAAGGGACAAGTAGGGGCAAGGAGAACACAATTTAATCATTCTACAAATCTTTATTAAACAAAAATGTATGCTAGAGTCATAAAGAACTAAGAATACAAAATTTCATAGTATATTATCTTGCTTTTTTTATCCCCACCAAAGGTAAAACTAAGAAACATGATTGCATGGGACTTAATGAAGGTTATAAGATAGCAGAAATCTGAGCGGAGGTCAGACTTCTGGTTCTAATACTCCACAAATTCTAGTCCCTGGAAGAAATCTTTGTTACTCTCTTAGTCTATTCTGGCTGTTAGTTAAAAATACCATAAGTGGGGTGGCTTATAAACAGCACAAATCCATTACTCACAGTTTTGAAGGCTGGAAATTCGAAGTTCAAGGCACATGAAGATTTTGTGCCTGATGAGGTCCCATTCCCTCATAGATTGCGCCTTCACACTCTGTCCACACATTGTGGAAGGAACGAGGGGTTTCTCTGGGTCATTATTAGAGGACATTAATTCCATTCATAAGGGATCTGCCTATCTACCTTCATGACCTATTCAGCTCACAAAGTCCCCACCTCCTAATATCTTCATCTTGGGAGTTAGAATTCCAGCCTATAAAGTTTTGAGGGGCAAAACATTTAGATTATAGCAGTCACTGTGCATCCACCTGCTTTTTTAGTGAAATTACATAATTTGTATCTATTTTAATTATTTCTAGAAATCTAAGTTTACTCTCAAACAATTCAGAAGGAATAGTTTTGTGTACCCCAATATTATTTCTGATTATTTTATTAAATGCAACATGATCCAACTCTGGTAAACTTAAGAAAAAAATGCATTGTAGGGAATTGGATAGTTGATGAAATACAACTCTTGCCTGAAAGGTACTGGAACCAGGAGAGACCTAAATTATTATCTTTTAAGGGGACCAATGTCAAAATAAAACTTTCCAATGACTTGTGAAACAATGTTTCACTTTGCTCAATATTCACCTGCAAAAAGAAGACATTTCCATTGCCCTGGCTTGCTCCTAGCTGGTAGATACCAGCCATAAATTAGTAATCAATCTCAGACTCTTTAGAATACTGAAGGGTAACTTCTCTTAGGAAGAGCTGTATGCTGTTATCAGGAGAAGGGGAGTTACATGCTAGGCAGGTAAAAACAACAAATGCCTGCTTCCTCCCTAACCCTTAAGCAAACAAATGAATGATATGCTAAACTTAAAACTATTTTCTTGCAATAGTTATCTTCCCAGCAATTTTTCCCTTCTGCTTGCTTTCTCTGGAAAGACATTTGAATCAGGAATAACCCTAGTAAGTTTCGCATGAAAAAAAGTATTTCAAAAACTGTAAAAATATTGGCTACAATTTTAAATTTCTTTAGCAAAAATGCATTATATCAAGCTCTAGTTTATGTAGTTAACCAGGTATTTATTGCATTTTATGATTTGCTTATCCCTTTGTATTTAACCTATTATTTCATTTGTCTCCTTTTCCACTAATAAAAGAAATTGCTATTACTTTGTTTTGAGTTAACATTTTATGGCAATAATAAATACATTCATTCATTTTTTTTTTTTTTTTTGAGTTGGAGTTTCACTCTGTCACTCAGGCTGGAAAGCAGTGGCACTCTCACAGCCACCACAGCCCTGACCTACTGGGCTGAGGTGATCTTCTGCCTCAGTTTTCCAAGTAGCTGGAACTACAGGTGCATGCCACCACACTTGGCTAATTTTTTAATTTATTGTGGAGGTGAGGTCTCACCAAGTTACCCAGAGTGGTCTCGAACATGTGGGCTCAGGCAGTCCTCTTACCTCGTCCTCCCAAAGTGCTAGGATTATAGGCATGATCCATTGCACCTGGTCTACATTCATTCTTATTCGACACCATAATGGTACACACAAAATTGTTAAACAAAATGTTAAACCAAATCACAAAAATGTGCAATAAAATTATATCACATTACAGCCTTATCCTTAAATCTATATTGGAAGTGCCTATCACTGTTAATACACTTATTATTTCTGTACTCAAGAACATTTTTTTCTAGAGGATCAATCCTTATTTATTAATATTTGTTAGGTTAAGAAGTCAAGTGGATATGAAAAGAGATGTGGGAGATGGATGGCTCAACAGCATCACAGGATCACAAGCTTATTTGTTTTTTGCTTTTGTTTTTGCTTTTTTAAGGCAGAGAATCGGTAGAGGGGACTCCAGAAAACTGAAGCCCACTACCACTTATAGGCTAGGGAAGTTATAGGGCTTGGGGGGAAATTTTTGTGGTTGGTGTTGCTATGGGTAGGTAAGGCTTGTAGTCAAGTATGTTGACACAAAGTCTTGTGGTTAGGCTGGGTACTAAATATGATCAGATGTTGAAGGTGCTACATATGTCGGGATGTTTGCAGAATTTTTTATCCCAGCATAGCTAGCAAAATGGCAGGGGTCTCCAAGATGGTATTACCTGAGCTAACATTCCTGCCCTTTTGCATGGATAGATAGATAGATAGATAGATAGATAGATAGATAGATAGATAGATAGATAGATAGATAGCAGACAAGGACACATATTTGTGAGGAGAGCGGCATCGTGGATTATCTGGCTACTTCCTGCTGAGATGGGGCATTGTATTTGGGGTTTAAGTTGTGAGGCATCCTTGGGATTGAGGCTGCATATTCGCTGGTATGGAAGGTTATGAGATCAGGATTGCCAAAACATGAGGATGTTGGTGACATGTTTTTCTATTCTAGTTTGAATAAAGGCATTTAGTTGTGGGATAAAAAATGGGAGATAAAGTTAATAAGACAATGTCTAAAAGTGAGTAAGAGAAGGATGAGGAGTAGAGGTTTGAGATGCGGCGATATTTAGGGTATTTAGGTGGAGAGGAATGATTGGGTCCACCATGAGTTGGTAGCCTGCTGTTTGAGTTCTTGTCTGGTTTTGAAGTCAATAGACTGCATCCTAAATCATGTCTGCTTTATTAACAAAAAACAACACCTTTTTGAAGATATATATCGATATATATATAGTTTTTGAATGTGTTTAAAATAAAGGTATGAGCCGGGCTCGGTGGCTCAGCCTGTAATCCCGCACCTTTGGGAGGCTGAGGTGAGTGGATTACCTGAGCCCGCGGGTTCGAGACCCGCCTGGGCAGGGAGACCTCATCTCTACAATAAATCAAAAAATTAGCCGGGTGTGGTAGGGCGCGCCTGTAGTTCTGGCTACATGGAAGGCTGAGGCGGAAGGATCGCTGGAGCCCAGCAGGTCGAGGCTGCGGTGGCCGGGAGCGGCCACTGCACTACAGTCTGGGTGACAGAGTGAGACTCCAACTCAAAAAAATAAAATAAAATAAAATAAAATAAAATAAAATAAAATAAAATAAAATAAAATAAAATAAAATAAAGGTATGTACTTAACTGGGTGAACGCACCTTTGAGGCTTTAGAATAGACTATTAGGTAATTAAGGTTATTAAAAGATTTTAAAAGAGGATTGAAATGTGAGATGTAAGTTTATGCTAGTTCGGGCCCAAGTGACTAGGTTGGTTGGGATGGCTGTAAATCACTGGGTTTGGGTTGACAGACAAATCTGGTAGTTAGAGTTTAATGGAAACTGTGCTCTGCATAAGAACTGGTGTCTGAGATGGATGAAAGGAGTTTAACTGTTAGAGGACCGTGTAAGTGGAAATGAGATGTAGAAGGAGGCTAAAGTTAAAATGAGAGGCTCGTGCCGGTGAGGGTTGAGCTTCATGGTGTAGTAAGGAGGTTGTAAACTAAAATGCATGTTAGCAAAGAGTACCAAGTGATAAAGGTGGGGGAGAAATTATATAGGTCTCCTTGTAACTAAAGATTAGTCATTGTTGAAAGTAATTGATTTACTGAGGTAAGGAAATTATTAAGGGGATAAAAGG
The DNA here is from genome assembly GCF_000164805.1 of Carlito syrichta. NCBI lineage: Eukaryota > Metazoa > Chordata > Mammalia > Primates > Tarsiidae > Carlito > Carlito syrichta. The sequence goes on from NW_007245639.1 coordinate 284,945, forward strand.
CAAGGTCAGAGTGAAAGATGTATAAGAAATTATTGAAGTTGGGGTTTATTAGCTTAGGGAAATAGGTAAGTTTACAGGGTGTTATAGGAAGGAGGTTTTTGACAAAAATATCTAATAACATAGGCTAAGATGAATAATATAGTAGCAACTATTGGTAGTATTATTAAAAGTACATTCATATGTATGGAGTTATTAAGGACTCTTTTTGGCTTGTGATTTAGGAGATTTTGGAAGTTTAGGAATTTTTGTTAACAGAAGGGAGGTAAGTCCTGTGGAAAATGAAGTATATTTTGGAGGCTTTGGTGTGGGAATGGAGGCTTGTGAAGTATAGAATCGGGGGGCCTTTTAAATTTTGAATTATGTATTTGGTGTGCAAGACCTGTCACTTTCACTGTTGTGAGTGTGAAAAAGGAGACAGTTATGTGTTGATAGAGTGTCAGTTTTAGTGCTGTGATTGTGAGTATAGTGGCATCACCTGGGATTCAGAAGAATGACGGCCAGCCTTGGATGACAGAGTTGAGTTGTTTTAACAGATATGCTATGGCCTGTGAAGTATTGACATAGGACTGAAATAAAAGCCTAAGGGCATTGTTGTGTTTTGTGTGGACATATAAGGTGAAGGGTTTGGTAGGGTTTGGCGGTTTTAAGGCTCGGGCCTTTATGAGGGCTTTTTTAGTTTGTGAAAATGAGAATTAATTGGGTATGAGGGGTGTAACAGTTTGTGGATAGAGTCTTGTGAAGCTAAATAAAGAGACTTGGTTAACAGAATAAAAACTGGTATCCATAATTGGAAATATTTTGTAAGACCTGAGAAAGAAAGAATATTCTTTTTGGAGGCAGGTGCAGGTATGTTTTGAATGAGGTGTTTTGGGGTGTGGGAATGACTTGAGTTGTAAGAGGTATAGTGAGTTTGAGTTAGGTTTCCTTTGTTTTGACAATTTGGGCTTTAGTGGGAGAGATTCAATAACCATTTTTTTTTCCAGAAAGTTGAGTAATTGAGAGGTATGCTGAATGTAAAAATTATATGAGAGACTGTATAGGAGAAGATTAATAACATATTGTAGAAGGGTATTGGGTGTTAATTTAAATTAGATAGGTCTTGAGAAAGGGCTTGTTTAAAGAGGTGAGGATTGCCGGGCTCGGTGGCTCAACCTGTAATCCTGAGCTTTGGGAGGCTGAGGTGACTGGATTGCCTGAGCCCGTGGGTTCGAGACCTGCCTGGGCCACTTGATGAGACCTCATCTCTACAACAAATCAAAAAATCAGCCGGGCATGGTAGCGCATGCCTGTAGTTCCAGCTACTTGGAAGGCTGAGGCGGAAGGATCGCCGGAGCCCAGCAGGTCGAGGCTGCATTGGCTGGGAGTGGCCACTGAACTCCAGTCTGGGCAACAGAGTGAGACTCCAACTCAAAAAAAAAAAAAAAGAAAAAGAGGTGAGGATTGTCCTTAAAGCCTTGAGACAGGACCATCCGGGTTAATTGCATTGAGTTTTGCGAGTTGGGGTTTACCTAGGTGAAGGTGAAGTAATTTTGGCAGACTGTGTTAAGGGGAAGGGTGAAGAAGGTGTCTTTTAAGTCTAGGACAGAGAAGTGGGTGGTGTTAGGTAAGATGTGAGTGAGCAGAGTGTAAGGGTTTGGGCTAACAATATTCTTCTCTTATGTATTCCTGAGTCCACCAGAGCTAAAACAAAATGATTAGAATTTTAATGGCTTGAAACTATCTTTTCAACTAAGATAATACCACTCCTAGTAACACTGTACCTTTTAGTGTAGAAACCACCAACTCTGGGAAGCAGGGAACACATGCAAATACAGTGTTACCGTTGCACACCAACAAAAGTGGTACATTTACTAGTGTTTATTTTTAAGATATAGTTTAATATATTCATTTTGCAGGTGACTTTTAATAATCTATCACGTAGTAGTTATGCATCACAATGTATGCTTAAGTAAGAATGAGTTAAAGAATATATTTGGTGCATGTTTTAAAAGAAGATGAGAAAAAAAAACAAAAAAACAAATACCTGGCCATCTATTCATATAATGTTTAATTATCTGTAGGAAGATTTATTTTCACATATTGACTATTTATTTGATGCATCTTGCATGCTATGGATAAAAAAATAGCAAAATGAGAATATACCGATTAAATCAAAGCTTAGAACTCTCACAGTTTAAAAATGATGAATTCTTTAAAGTAAACATTTAAGTAAATTACATTAAAATTTATCAGTATAGTGTTAGCCTTGAGGGATTTGAACGGTGAAAGAAAATTAAAAGACCTTTAACTATAGGCATTGATTAAACAATAAGAGCTGCCTGTTAGCAGTGCCCCAAAGTAATTTAAATAATGTCCAGTGAGAAAAGCCTGTGTAATACGTGTTGTGTCCTCAGCCAAGCAATCGTGTATAGGGAAAGGATTAACAGAAGGAGTCATGTTCTGAGGACAGCAGTATTTTGATGGTAAAACTTGTGTATGTGTGTGTGTTTGTGTGTGTGTGAGAGAGAGAGAGAAAGAAATGAAACAGAGACAGAGAGAGAAAGCGTCAGTGAAGATTATTACCTTGGTTGAAACAATCCCAGCCTGTAGCCAAACAATCCCAGCCTGTAGCCAAAAGGATAAATGTGAACCTCTCAGAAGAAAAAAGGCAGGTCATCATGTTTATTAGTTATGGAAGGCCCTTTTTCAGGGTAAGTTAAATTGAAACAGAAAGCAGGAACCAGGGCTGAAGTCCAGTCTCAACAACATAAAGCTTCAGAAGCCCACGTTACATGTTTCTATCTTAAGGCAACTGTTAGAAATTTCAAAATTTCATCTTCTAGACAAGGTCTTATAATAGAGTGCCATTTATTTTCTCAATGACTCAGTCTATCGTTTGTCAGGAAACTGATATGAATGAGGGACCTGAAGGTAGAAGGTCTGAGGTCAGAAAGAACTGATAAAAGACCAAAAGTAAACCAGTGGACTCTGTTACAAGCAATGTGTTTGATTTGGAGATTTATAGAAAAAAGTGACGACAACAGTCATGTGTATTTTCCCACCAGATGCATCACCTTATCACCATTATTAGCTGTCCAATGTATTTGATTAGTGGGAGTGTTCCCGGGAGAAGGGGTGCTCCTCCCATTGTGAGGGTCAACTGCGGGTTCGCCTTCTCATGTATGGAATGAATCCACAAACAGACACACAGAGAAGCAGGATAAGTGAGTAGCTTTATTAAGCAAAGAAGAGTGCACTCTCAAGAGAGGAGAGCGGGCAGAAACCAGTCTACAGAAAACTACTGCTTGGGCATCCAAGTACTGCTGAGTTATAACTTTTCTTCTTCTTTTTTTTGAAAGTAGGGTTTATTGAGAGGACAGGAAAGCTTCCATAGTGGGAGGAGAGCCGAAGGGGTTGCCCAGGTTTTATTCTTATGGGGGTTGAGAAGTGGGTTTGGGGGTGGATTTTTCCTAGAAATGGGTGATCTTAGGGTCGGGTTTCTGTTAGTACTCCTTCAGATTGGGGGGGGGAGTTTTCTTTTCTCTTTTTTTTAACTTTTTTTTAATTTTAAAATTGTGTGGTACAGTTAAGGGTTAGGTATTCAAATACGCATTGTGCAGGTACCCTTGGGTTGATGAGGTATACCCCCCTCCCCAAACAGATATCGACTGCCATTAATCCCATCTCCCTTCCCCTCCCTCCCCGCCCCATAGTTTCCCACTACTGTCAATCCTTTTTTTTTTGAGTTGGAGTCTCACTCTGTCGCCCATACTGGAGTGCAGTAGCATACTCCTGGCCACCGCAGCCTTGACCTGCTGGGCTCCGGAGATCCTTCCACCTCAGCCTTCCAAGTAGCTGGAACTGCAGGCGTGCGCTACCACGCCTGG
>NW_007245639.1:289055-358730 GCF_000164805.1 Carlito syrichta
CGAGATCACTCAGTATTATGAACTCTAATTCCATCCAGGTTGCTGTGAAATTCATGATTTTGTTCTTTTTTATGGCTGCGTAATATTCCACTGTGTATATGTACCAGCAACATTCTTCTCAGATCTAGAAAAAACAATACAGGAATTCATATGGAAACACAAACGACCAAGAATAGCCAGAACAATCCTCAGTAAAAAAAGAAAAAAAAAGCAGGAGGTATCACAATACCAGACTTTAAACTGTACTATAAAGCTACAATAATCAAAACAGCTTGATATCGGTACAGAACAGACCAATGGAATAGAATTGAGATTCCAGAAGCAAAACCTCAATTTCTCAACCAACTCTTCTTTAACTAAGCCTCCACCACCCACCACGGGGGAGAGGAGAACCTATTCAGTAAATGGTGCTGGGAAAACTGGCTGACCACATGCAGAAGATTCAAACAAGACCCCTATCTATCCCCATACACAAAAATTAACTCTAAATGGATCAGAGGCCTAAATGTAAAACTTCGAACCATAAGAATTTTAGAAAATGCAGGACACAGCCTTATGGAAGTTGGAACCGGCATCCAATTCTTGAGCAAAACCTGAAATGCACTGCGGGGAGGATTCATGTTTACAGGATCGTACTGGTATGATGGGATTGGAAGGCTCCCGTAGGATAATTATGCTAATAGTATTACAATGAATGTAAAAGTAGATTAGGATTATCTTAGATCAATGTTGGCTATTGATAACAAGCTCCAGGAGGTCTTTAAGCTAGTTCCTGCCTTGGTGGACCACAGGCATCCTGGATAGACAAACTGCACAGCTTCCCAGTCTGGTATTTGGTCAGGAAAGTCTGTGCTGACTAATATAGACATCTATTTCCTACAGCACCATTCTCACCAATGATATATCTCTGTATGAACATTGTTCTTCAGTCATATTAAATTATTCACAAGTCTTCTAAAAAGTATTTGTTTCCTCATAACTTTGCATTTCTGAACTATATTTTTTCTTCTAGAATTAGCCTTTTAAATTTTACCCTCTTAATAAATAAGTGTTAATCTTTTAAGAATAAGTTAACGTTCTTCTCAGTCTAAAGCTAGTTGATCATTTTCTTCTTTCATTTTTAAAAATAAATCTACTGAGCATTTACGAGACAAATGTATTGTTTACAGGCCTCTTTTATTTTAATTAGACTATGAGCTTCTTGGCACAGTGTGCTTTGGAATTAAACAGACCTGTGTTCAGATCCTAGCTTTGCATAATTGGTTATCTTTCTCTGTTAAAATCTCCAACTAAATTGTCTACGACAGTTATAATGTTAATATAAATATTTTTTATTTAAGATCACATATTCCAAGTGCATGTCAACATATTTGTAGTAACAATATCATTTTTCATTTATTAGCATAGTAATAATAATTTGGGTAATATATTCAGTTGGCGATAATTGTAGAAATAAACAAATGAGCAAATAATTTTAATGAAAGATCAGAAACACTGATAAAAGAAACTAAAAACAAAAAAAAAAAAAGAAAACCTGTCAGTTGCTCCTATGTCTTCTCTTGAGAAGATTAAATGAGGTCATTATGGAAAGGCCCTAATCTAAAAAAATTAGTGTCCTTAAAAGAAGAGACAATAGGGAGCTCTTTTGAGAAGACATAGGAGTAGCCAACAGATACATGAAAAAATGCTCCGCCTCACTAATGATCCAAGAAATGCAAATTAAAACCACACTGAGATACCACCTAGTTCCATTCAGGATGGCCATCATTAATAACTCAAGAAACAACAGATGCTGGAGAGGATGCAGGGAAAAGGGAATGCTTCTACATTGTTGGTGAAAGTGTAAACTAATACAACTTCTGTGGAAAACAGCCTGGTGATTCCTAAAACGTCTAAAAATTGACATTCCATACAACCCAGCAATTCCCTTCTGGGAATTATCTTGCATTAACGTTTATTGCAGCATTATTCACAATAGCAAAAACATGGAACAAACCATGGTGCCCCTCAAAAGTGGACTGGATTTTTTAAAATGTGCTACATTATACACAATGGAATATTATACAAACATAAAGAAGGACAAACATATGGACTTTGCAGCAACTTGAATGGATTTGGATTTTATCATATTCAATGATCTATCACAGAAACAAATAACTAAATACTACATGTCCTCTTTCATAAGCAGACCCTGAACATTTATCATAATACTATAAGAAAAGATTTGGCAGTAGTGGGACACTGCCGGGGAAAAGTCATACAATATCAATAAGTGTACTTGATCTCAAACCAGGTGAAGTGAGGTCCAAACAAAGGGAGGTCCAAACTTTATCTTCTTGATGACCACTCATCTATCTAATCCTGAATTGTACCCAACATCTTTAAAATAAAAAAAAGAAAAGCAAACCAACATGAACAAGAAACTAGAAGTTACTTTCTTTTTTTTTTTTTTTTTTTGAGTTGGAGTCTCACTCTGTCGCCCAGACTGGAGTGCAGTGGCTGCTCCCGGCCACCGCAGCCTAGACCTGCTGGGCTCTGGCGATCCTTCTGCCTCAGCCTTCCCAGTAGTCGGAATTACAGGCATGCGCTACCACGCCTGGCTGATTTTTTGATTTATTGTAGAGATGAGGTCTCGCTGTCCAGGCGAGTCTCGAACCCGCGGGCTCAGGCAATCCACTCACCTCAGCCTCCCAAAGGTGCGGGATTACTGGTTGAGCCACCGAGGCTGGCAGAAGTGACTTTCAAGAGTAACCGGAAACAGGATCTGAGTTCAGATGGTTGTTAGTTGAGCTTTGAAGTAGCTTTTCAAGCTGTGCCTTGAAACATTTGACCCATTGTTTCCACAAGTAAAACACAAATCCTAGCTTTGTAATGAGTGTGGGCTCTTGTTCTTTCCTTATTTGCTTGTTCTACCTTCGCATATATTACACTTTCTTGAACCTCATTTTCTTTCACTAATTTAAAAGTCAAGATTTCAAGGTGTGCATGAAACAGATTACATTTTGTTATAAAAAACGGGTTACAACCTCTGAAGAAAGTGCAGTGGAGAAAAATTTTGACTGACAGAGCAGATATATTAGAAGGTGGAGTGCTTGCATTTATTTTAAATTTGTTTTTAAAAGACCTTGAACAACAGATTTCTATACTGACCTGACAAGGAACCCACTTAAACGTTCAATGATAGCAAATTAGTTCACAAACACATGTAAGATAAAATATTTTACAGCCCTTTCCCTCATGCTGTTGAAAAAGTTTAATATTTTGTCCTTCCTGGAAACATTAATTCACTTTTAATTTACTTTTCTTTCTATACTTGTTGCACTGCATTTCAATTGACTGGCCTCTGTGTTGCTTTGGCTGGCTGAACCACATTTTTCATTATTCCTTTCCCTATGAGTTACTGGTTAGCATGAATCACACTAAAGATTTTTGAGCCAATTCTGAAGAGTGCAAGTAAAGCACCAGCTGTATTGCCGTGCACCATGCTGTCACTGGTCTGTGGGCTCACCTTGTAGACATGAGCCAACAACTGGGCTTGTAACAGCTTCATCTTTCCTTGGCTTTTCTTGCCAATTCTTCTAATTCAGAGAACAACTGTGTGTGAGCCTCACTTTTTGCAGAACTGCCATTCCTCCAAAGTCAGTGGAAATGAAAACTTACACAAATTTTATTTCAGCCCATTTATTGGGCTTCAAGTCACACTTGTAAGTTTCTCTAGTTCTTTCTGTACTCCCACTTTCCTCTTAACATCCATCCTTGTCTCTGGACTGTCTGCCCAATCATTTTTCAAGCGCTGTTATCAGACATGAAGACAGCAGCTTAGGGATGTCATTTGACTAGCTCTCACATTTGCATAAGGCAAAATTCCTATAACAAATCACTTCATAGATATATATGGATCTCTCTCTTTCTATTCATGTATATGTGTGTATATACTTATTTTTATACATGCCGGCATGCATAGACCCACATACACATATATGAAATGTATGTTAGAGAAGCAGAACCACTAACATACATTTGTATTTATAAAAATATGTATATAACTACTATAAATATTTGCCTGTGCCTCTATCTGTATTAGTTCAGCTTTTCTGATAGAACTCGGCATTACACTATAAGGTGCTCAGGGCAGGAGACCAAAGGGACTCTATTGAATCCATTGTACTAGTAAGAGTTGACACATTTCTGGACACTTGGTAGATACTACTAATACATATAATATAAAATATTGATACATCTGACATCTCAGCATCTATTTTAAAATAAAAGCCTGAACAAAAGAATGGGAAAATTCCCTTGGGAAATTTTCTACAACATAATATAATGTTATATAAGCAAAATATAAAACTAAACATTAAGATTAAATAGTAGTAGGACAATTGATTGTTTATATAACCATTGATATGTGACACTTGAAACAAGTCAGTGCCAATGTATAGATGTGCATATCACTAGAACTCATGTGGTCATGGAAGCTGTGGACACTAATAAAAAAGATATGTGGTGAGAATAACTAAGGTTTTGTCATTGAAATTTCGGAAGAACCAACATTTAGGGGTAGACAAAGAAAGATCTCCAAAATTGACTGCAAATAAGAGTCAGGGAGGTTGTTGGAAGAATAAAAGATAATGGTGCATCGAAAGTCAAGAGAAGAGAGAGTTAAGAATGAGAAAGTGGCTAATAGCATGAACTATGTCAGAAAAAAAAAGAAATAACATGAACAAGGAGGAATTTCCATTCGACAGAGTTAGAAAGCAGCATTTTGGTGGAGTGATAATGGCAAAAACCACATTATCTTAGTTTATTAAGTGATTAGTTGTGAGTCACTGAAGACATCATGTAGATCAGTTCCTTATAAAATGTGTTTAAAAGGAAAGAGAGAAATAACATAGCGTGCTGTATTTGCAGACTCAGAGAAATTTATTCTTGGTATTTTTAAGCTTGGAAACACTTCAAAATATCTATGTATGTGGTGAGGAGAGAGGTAAAAAGAAGATGTTAAAGATAATGAAGAGTAGAAACATTCAACAACGAAGGTCTAAGAACAGGCAGGGAATTAGTGAAACAAAGGTTAGGGTTTTAGGAAGCTAAATAATAAAATTTGCCTCTTATTTTGTGATCACAATAAAAGCCAAATGATTACATTTAGCACCATCTGTGGAAGGAAGGGCTGACATAATACGTCTTTTGATGTGATCCAATAAGAAATAGTCAACATTGATTTTAGGATTAATATCCTCTGACTAAAATGAACTTAAATCTAATCCTGAGTAAACTATCAAAAAAATAAAATATGTAATATTCTGCAAGCCAACTGGACTGCCGTTTTCAACACAGCTGACAAAAATAATGAAACTAACTCACCAACTAAACAATTAAAACAGTAAATAAATAAATGTGAAGGAATTCTTCTTCACCAAAAGAAACAAAGAAAACATAACAAAGATATGCAGTGTGCACACTCTGTGTTTTGGAATAAACTATTCATTTAAAGACTATTGCATATAGTTTGAATTTAAGTATAGATTTTATATTTCTTATATGACATCATAAAATTTTTGTTTATATTTAGACACAATTATGGTACTGCAGACTGTGGGAGAACACACTTAACCTTGGACAATGCAAGTTGATGTGTTGAGGGGTAAGATGTCATGATGTAGAGATACGTAGATGGAGACAAAGTTAGCAAATGTGCCAACTCTTAGCACTTGGTAAACACTGAGGAAAAGTGTATTGGTGTTTATTGTACTATTTGTTTCAATTTCCTTAGATTTCTATGTTTTTAAAATAACACGTACAGGAAAATAAAATCTCTCTCATCTATTTTATTTCTGAGTGCAGTACTAATTGAGACCGTGAGGAGGATATGTGAGGAACAGATTGATATGTGGTTGATCCTTATTAGTCATGGATTTTGTGTTTACAAATTTTTCTACTTGCCAAAATGCATCTGTAACTTCCAAGTCTATACTTGCGGCACTTGTGTGGTCATTCTCTGACCATCTCAGAGTTGTGGACAATTTGAGTCTCTAGGCTGAGGCAGAGCAAGGCAATGCTCTGCCTTCTTGCCTCAGCTCACCCTGGAAACAAATGTCCTTTTCGTGGCCTATTTAGTGTGTTTCATGCTTCTGTGCTTTTTGTTGGTGGTTTCACAGTTTAAAATGACCCCTGAACATGAGCCTGAAGCATTATCTAGAGTTCCTAAACATAAGAAGGCTGTAATGTGCCTTCTGCCGAAAATACCAGTGATAGATAAAGTTTATTTAGGCATGGATTATAGTGCAGCTGGCCATGAGTTCAATGTCAATGAATCAACAGCAAGCATTCAATAAGGTGTCTTTAAACACAGGCATAAAAGAAGGTCATGCCTTGATCAGTGGATGAAAATGTTGTGAACAGAGGCACACAGGAATCTAACTCTGTATCTTCCCTAGGGACAATGATTTGATATTCATTAACTCAGTATTTGCAGTCTCTTTGTGGAACATAATCACCACAAAACCTGAGAAGTAAGCATGGCTTTGGTGTTGGTTTATGCAAGTAAGCATGGCTTTGGTGTTGCTGTCGGTTAAACCTGCTCTTCGCTAGAATTCAGTTTCTCATCCGTGCTGTTCTTCCTTCACACATACCCCCCACCCCCAACTGTCAACCAATAAGCAGGAAGAGACAAGAGCAAAGCTTTCTCCCCTAAGCCCAACACAGAGCAAACAGCAAACCAGGACACAGGCTTCTTCAGCAAGTGTGTACAGAGGATAACCAGTGGAGTGAACTAGTAGATGGAGGGGCTTGTTACTCCAGGGACACCTTTCTCAAGGAAAATGCATGCTCAAAGAGATTTCCCAGCTTCCCTTTCATTCAAAGCCCTGGGAAGAAGAAAGTGTCTCTTCTACAAGGGGGAGGGAGACTCTAGTGGGATAATCCACAGTTTTAGACACACTTGTAAATCTGGTACCGTTAAGGCCAAGCAAGGAAAGTAAGTGGACACAGCTGAGGAAGAAAAGCCCTGGATGCTTTATACACATGGACACAGCATGGTGTACTCCTGACCCAGTAATGGGCTGGCAGGGTAAAAACTGACAAACTTAATGACCCATCCTGGAGTGTCTGCAGCCCACAGGCCCTGAAAGTCACACATGGGAAGGCCATGAGTTGGGACATCACACTTCAGGAGGTAACACTGAGGGGGGCCAGGGAGGTCACACATCAGGGAATTGGGTTTGAATCCTGAAAGTCCTCCGTGAGGTAGAGATGTGGTCTTCGGAGACTAGGGAGGTAGGCCACAAGCTCCCCAGGAGGTCACTCTGGCTTTTCCTTGACAATAGTAGAATTCAGCAGAAATTTGTCCCCATGATAGTTTTTCACCACCAGCATTTCTGGGGAAGAGATTTTTCTTGGGTTTCTGCCCTGTGTGCAGGAGCTCAAGGATGCTTTGGGCCTCCTTCCTGGCATGGGGCCCTTTCAAGGACAGAAATTTTGAGTTTTATTATGCATGAGAATATATATATATATATATATATATATATATATAATCTCCAGAGCAGAAAGATTGTGGTAGGCTTGGCTTTAGGCCTAGACATTTAATGAAAAAAGCTTATTTGCTTTTAAGAATGATAAAGAAGCATTTAATTTGCCACATTCACTCAGCAGGAGGTAGGTGACTTTTCTGTGGGTCTTTGTCAGGTGATTAGTCTTCAGAGTCAGCCTTATATTAACAGCTGGCTACTCGAAGCTTAAACTGCTCCTGGATATATAGGAATGTTGGCAAATTTATTCCAAATATGCCTTCCCTCGCTTTCCCCTTCCCAACTCAATTTGTATCTCTGTCTCCTGTGATTTATATGTATTATTTTAGTGAGCAAGTGACAATTGCATGGTCCAGAGTGGAAAAAAAAGGCTTAGATTTAACAATATAAGCATAAATAATTTTCCATGAAAGATCTTTTTATTTTTTATTCGATGTGACAGATAGGGCTGGCTGCCAAGCCACTGCCAAGACCATCTTCCAAAATAACTTTGTTTCATCACCATTTACCTTACATAAGAAAGTGTATAGAATGACCAGGATGGTCTTCATCTATTTCCCTGGCCAGGAAGCTTTTTAGGTCTGCAACTCATCCTGGTCAATTGTCTTGAGAAGTCTTCTGGTGAGCTTCTGTGAGAGATTCTCTTTTTTAATAATAAGTTGCCTAAAAGGCATGTCTCTCCTCTGTCCCATCACCTTTGTGTGCGTGTGCCAGGAATGGTTTGTTGCTGTCTATAACCCTAAGAAGCACATGTCCTAGTGAGCTTGTGGAACAGAGAAACTGGGAGCTCCGACTCTTGAATTCATCAACCCAAGAACCATACACTTCTGGATGCATGAGTTAATGAGCCCTTGTTAACTGGGTTTTTTGGCACTTGCAGTAGAAGGCAACTTTATAGTTAACAGATTCATCTTTTGTGAGAAAGAACAAAAGGAAAGACAGCATGAACAGATAATTTTTTTATTTGCTCATTTTCTAATTTCACTGATAACTCTGTTGTTGGGATGCGATTTCAATTAACAGAGAAAATGCACAACATTTATAAATTTTTTATCACAACCTTCATATTATAATCACACTGAAAAACTGTATAACATGTTTACTTATGCCAGAAATATGCTTAATAGAGTAAAATTATCCATGCAATATTTTGATAATAAATTTTTAAAGTTTTTTATAGAAATAAGTTATCAAAAGAAAAAATTCACTCCATCAAAAGTGTGTATGTCTGTGTGTGTGTGTGTGTGTGTGTGTGTGTGTGTATGATAGCAGAAGTATTTTTCTTACAATATAGATTAAAATTATAACTAAAGAGGAAACTGTGCAGAAAATAATGCTCAACGTACAGGAAAAAAATGTCTTTTAACCACATAGATGAACAAAAGACATTCACAGAAGTACATCTGCAACAAAGCTTTGCATAAAAGCTTAAGATGTTTTAAAGTAGCTTTTGCTGTCAAAGAATTTGCAATACTTGAGATATTACTACAGTAATCAAAGATCCATCATTTTTAGTTAACTATTTCAACTTATAATATTTCAATTTCAATTTTTAAAAATTATTTCTATTTCCTGGGTGGTTTAAAAAATATTGTGATTCTTTTCATTAAATGTAATAATTCCTTTCATGTGGAGAATCTGTTCTTTTGAAAACTAACCTACATTCTTTCTTTCTTTTTTCTTTCTCTCTCTCTCTCTCTCTCTGTCTTTCTCTCCCTCCCTCCCTTCCTTCCTTCTTTTCTTTTCCTTTTCTCCTTTCTTCTCTGAAATATATACCAGAGACAAAATGCTACCTACCTACAAAACTCCAACTTGAGTTTTTTTTTTTTATATATGACTGGAGAGTTTATCAATATCTCTGTTTTCATCTGCAGCTGGGAACCCAAACAAACCCAGAATTTATTAATTTAAAAATTGTATATTTATTCCTACATTTTAAAACTTTAGTCACCTTCAAAATCCTCTCTGTTTGATGGAATACACTTACTGAGATGTTTTTCCACTGTTCATAACAGGTGTGAACTGGTCAATTTTTATGCCTTTTAGTGTTTCTGACATTTTTATTTCACCCCTTCCCCTTCCTTTGAGGGCTTTTTTAATCTGAAGAAACACACAAACAAAAAAAAACAAGTTGCTTGTGGGTAAGATTGGATAAATAGGGAGGTTGGGACACAGCGGTTATGCCGTCTTTAGTGAAAAAGTGCTGCGTACTTAGTACAATGTGGCCAGGCACACTTGTAAATAGCCTATCATGACATGGCCAAATGCATTGAAAGAATCTATAAAAAAAAAAAAAAGAAAAGAAAATTAACTGGAGCCAAACTCAGCATCTCACAACACTAACTGAAACACTGATGCCAATGGGTTCCTAGAACATTCAGGTAGCAAGGGAAGCCTGTACTACAGAGTCTGCCCTCCAAAAAGTAATTCCAGTTTTTCTGGGGATCCCCCTTCATATATCTCAGCTTGCAAAAGAAGGTCACATTCAAATTTGCTTTCTGTTCTTCTTTAGAAATTATTTAACTTGGAAATGACAGAACTTTTAGTTTTTGATTAAATGTGGATCTAGTGTCATTACAAGGAAACTTATTTTTTTTTCTTTTGAGTGATTTGCATAAGGTATTAGGTTTCAAAAAGTATAAAATAGTCTTATTACATTCATATTTGATCTCTGAGTATCATATAAGATCCATTTATCTTACCTATGACTAAGTATAAAAGTGCTAGGCTGTTCTGGCATTTGCTCCTGTTACCATTTGAGGATTTTATTGCATTTAATCTATAATATTCTCTGACACAGAAATTTTGATTACTATCCATAAGATTCATTAACTCTCATTGGCTTCAAAATATTATTTTGTGAATATTTTCATTGATTGGTGTAACATATCTTTGATTCTCAAAGCCACACATTAGTGGTTTATTTTATGCTTTTTTTAACATTGTTTTCTATTACTAATATAAACTAGTCTTTCCCCCCCCAATTACTTTTTCAGTCTTAGAAACAGAGATTATTGTGGGGGGGGCACACCTCATCGACAAAGGTACCTGCATAATGATCATTTGTATACCTAACCCTGAATTGTACCACACATCTTTAAAATAAAAAAATTAAAAGTTAAAAAATGAATAAATAAAAAAGAAATGGAGATTATGCCAATTATATCTGGACTCAAATGCTCAGGCAGAAATTCAACCAAGCAATGCTTGAATAGCACCCCCCACACACCTCTCCATAGAAATATAAAGTTTTGGCGTCCCTCACAGGCATTTAAAAACACGTTTCTTTTTGGTTTTTGGTACTTATTTTATACCAAGAGATCATTAATATATGTGTGGGTGTGTGTCTTTACGTTATCAAGTTAGATGTGGACACTTGAAGCAAAGTACACTGACATCAGGAGTTTGAGATGATCATTGCTTAGTTCCTATCTAGACAACCACTGACTCTGATTACAACATCTACTAAAGACTATGTGTCTGTATCCTCATATAATCTGGGGACAGATTATATGAGGATACAGCACGAAGGGAGCTGCTGTCTGCAAGCTAAGAAGAGAGCTCCCTTCAAAAACTGTATCATCTAGAGATCACATATTGAATTCTCCAGGCTCTACATTTTTGAGAAAATAAATTCTGTTATTTAAACCTTCCAGTCTATAGTTTTTGTTGTGACAGCCTGAGCAGACTAATATAATCTCATTAAATGCAACTGATATGACAGATACACACAACTTTGGGTATACTATGCTGTAAATGTAAGATGTTTACTCAAATATTGTAATAAGGGTTTTCAAAAGTTCCTTGGCCTTTCTTCAGTTATTCACTGTAGTATCTTTGACTTAAGGGAAAACTAAAAATGTCAAAAGCTTGTAATTAAAATTACTTATTTTTAATATTTATTGTTACTTTCCCAAACAAGTAGTATAAGATACATTTTGACTAAAGTTAAGGGTTTTGAACTTTATAAAAAAATCTAAATTAATGCAGTGCTTAAGACAGCTATGTATATTTAAAGAAAACTAAACCTAAATGTATTAAAGGCTTAAGAAAAAACATCACATTTTAAGTACAGTTTTGAAGAACCTCATAATTTATAGAAGCCTGTCATCAGAATAGTCTATGGCAGTAGCGTGACCCACTTTTGTATTCATACAGATTTTCTCTTGAGAAATAGACTAGATATAGGAGAAGTTTCAATGAAACCCAGCAAAAGCTTCATTGTATTTGGTTAATCATTTTTAAAAGAACTGTGTCTAGAGTCTTTCTTAGCTTGAAAATAGAATTCAATAAACAAATCTATAGAAAGGGCTTCCTATTCTGTTACCACGCTAGTGCATGTTCCTTATAATTTGTGCTGGGTGTATACCTACTCTTAGATAGAGACACTGCTGAGATTCCCTTACGCTTTTATGGAGAATAAAAGTTTTCTTATTTTCCACCAGAGTAGCCAAGTTAGCATCAGTGATGGCCTCCAGGCTAAGACAAAATGACAAGGGAGTTTCAAGAGGTATACCGTAAGAGTTCGTGTTGGTTTGGCATCTTCAATCTCTTTCAAGGCTTATTTTATCAGCATGCTTATCTTCTCTTACATTAGAAGATGCAAAATCAAATCCAAGTTTGTCTTGAAAAGTAGTAAGTATTTGCTTTTCTATC
This sequence comes from Carlito syrichta, assembly GCF_000164805.1. Lineage (NCBI taxonomy): Eukaryota > Metazoa > Chordata > Mammalia > Primates > Tarsiidae > Carlito > Carlito syrichta. The sequence goes on from NW_007245639.1 coordinate 301,241, forward strand.
TGAAATGATTCTCCTTGTCCTAGGATGTCAGTTTCCCAAAGAGGAATTTGCAGAATTTATTTCCACAAATAAATCCCTGGAGTTTTCATCACTATTGGAGTTTGTTTCTGGGGAGTTCTCTCTACTCCCTGGTTCCGAGAAAGTTATTCTGTTGGTGACAAAGTGAGGTTTTCATTCAATATACCTAGCTGACCCGTGAGTAAGTAACTTTATTTCTCAATAGTAAAAAGGATACCTTGTGCTTCACTTACATTGTTTTATTATTATTATTATTATTTCCCAAGCTAATACCTTCATCATTCTATTGCTATCATAGTAATTTTTCTGACACTTAAAGGTATTGGTGAATCTTTGGCATGACACGGCTATGAAAGAGTTTTATATTAATCAATGTCTACCAAGTTTTTTATTTTCCCTTTCTTTAATTTTTGAGTCAGAGTTTCACTCTGTCACCCAGGCTGGAATGAGGTGGCACAATCATGGCTTACCAAAGTTTTCACTTCTTGGGCTTAGGCGATTCTACTGCCTCAGCCTCTTGAGTAGCTGAGACTATAGGCATGTGTCACCATGCCTGGTTAATTATTTTCTATTTTTTATAGAGACAAGGTCTCACAATCTTGTCCAGGCTGGTCTCAAACTCCTGGCCTCAAATTATTTTCTCATCTTGCCCTACAAAGTGCTGGGATTACAGACGTGAGCCCTTGTACCTGACCTCTCTCTTTTGTCTTTCATTTGCTTGTTTATGTCTTCAAGATTATATTGAAAAGATTTGTGTGTGTGTGTGTGTGTGTGTGTGTGTGTGTGTGTGTGTGTGTGAGATAGAGAGAGAAAGAGAGAGACAGAGAGAGAGAGAGTGTCTTTCTATATCACCCAGGCACCCAGGCTAGAGAGTAATGACATAATCCTGGCTTACTGCACCCTTGACCTCCTTGGCTCACATGATCCTCCCATCTCAGCCTCCTGAATCTTGGAACTACAGGCATGGCCAATACACCCAGTTTTTTGTTGTTGTTGTTGTTGTTGTTGTTGTTTTTCTTTTTTGGTTGAGAATCTCTTTTTTTCAAAGAACTTGTATTTTTCAATAATTTATTGACATGGCAAAATAATTTTTCATTATGATCCAAGGGTGGTAAGTTGAGAGGAGGGCAACAGAAAAAGTCAACAAACAAAAAGAGAAACTTAGCAATTCATGGTGGGAGGGGGGAAGGGCTTTAGCTGGAAGGGATCTGGAGGGTGGGTGGGGCACTGCACAACAAGAATGCAATTGATTTGTTACTAAGTACTATTCACAGGAAGACAGTATCTTGACTCCTTCTCTACAGAATGTTGGGAGTAAAAATGATGCATCTCGGGTGGAAATATGATTAGGGGCATGGAAGACAGAGATGGGAAAAATAAAAGTTGGAGATAGACAGCGAGAGAGATGGGTTCTTACTATGTGGTCTAGGCTGATCTTGAACTCCTAGCCTCAATCAATCCTCCCATGTTGGTCTCCTAAAAGGCTGGGACTACAGGTGTGAGCCATGGCTGGCTGGTAAAGCCTTTTCAAGACCACTTTCCTTGGCCATCTAGCGCCTAGTCCACCACTTCTGCTTTCAGGACCCTTCTCCTCATTTCCAGTGCTCTTCCAAGTTTTTTGATCCCGGAAAAGGTTGAGCACAGGTTCAGCCCTGGCTGCCCAAGTCTGTGGTTCCCTATCCCATTGCAGGAGAGCTCCCCACAATCATATTCAAAATTGTCCTCTGCACTTGCCTGTTGGTTGCCTGGGAGGCTATGATCACTGGACCTTGAGTACTTCATTCCTGGTCAAGGACAAAAGAACAAGTAGTAAAGGTACTTTAGCCCATCAGATATCACCAACAATGTAAATCAGATTCAGGTTAATTTTCTTGTTATATATCCTTGAGCTAACTAGTTGACTGGTAAAGAAGGGGAGAGAGTAGAGAGAAAGAGGGAGAAGAAGAGAGGTCGATCAGCTGATACTTGGGGTTGGGGGGGGGACTGGAGAGAAAGTACCAAATGCTGGAATTAAAAAGACTTTGCATGGTTTTAAATCAAGACATCACCTGGGGCAGCAGGTTAGGAGAAAGAAGGGATGTCAAGTGTTTGCACCCTTCATTCAGTGCCATGAAACACAGTGCCCTTTGCTCCTAACATGGGTCCACATCTTTGTATTGAACAGACAAGTTCACACTCATGCCTGCCTTTTTTGAGATTGAGACTCTGAGATTCTTTGTCATCCACCCATGCCCGTAGGAAGTATGTCGAAGAAAGTAAAGTAAACTAAGCTCTGCCTTCAAGTTACATAAAGGTTAAGAAAATAGGACTCTTTCTCTCTGTGAGCATCTGTTTAAGGAAAGAAACTATAGTGATTTTCTTATAGCAGCTGGAACCATATTCTTTTGTTCAATATCTTGCCCTATACCCTGAGAATTTCCAATCTCTCTTCTGGTAGCAGATGTGATTCTTGTAAAGGGGGTAAGGGTAGGTTGTCTGATGTATAAGATTCACCTAATGCCAGAAACTCAGCAAGGACTCACTATAATTTCCAGATGAAGTTTTAGTATATAGTGCAGGTGGCACAGAGGAAGGAACCAGGTCACTGAAGCAGAAATCATGATGATTGCCCCTGCCTGCCCTCAGAACTTGCCTATGTTCTTTGGAAGTTTTCAGGAAACTCTGTGTGCTAGAATTATTGAAAACCAGCAGGGTTTTCACATTATACTGGTGAAGGAGAAACAAAAAGATGAAATTTATTTGTGGTCATGCACCTGGCTTTTTATTTTAATGGAAAAAAATCAAGCCTCTTATTTTTCTCTTTACTGGAGGTAGCAGAACTTTCTCCAGTGAGGGTCCCTTGGTTGTGACAAATGTGGGTTACTCATATTAGCAGAAAGTTCCAAAACCAGTACGTTGCAGAGATACTATATGCAATAATGCACAAAAGATTTAATTGGCAATTGCTATTGTATTCTAAACTCAAAGAAGAAAAATAACTTATTATTATTTTTTAACACCACAAATGTCAGAGAACTCTATACACATCACATTTCTTGCTGAGGCCAGCATGGGTTTAAGACCAAATTCTGCTTGATCAACAGCATTTTCTGTTTTGTTGAACACAAAGTTTTCATTTGAAAATTTCCCCTGAATTGTACTGCACATCTTTCAAATAAAAAATATTTTTAAAAAAGAAAATTTAGCCAGGCTCGGTGGCTCAGCCTGTAATCCCGCGCCTTTGGGAGGCTGAGGTGAGCGGATTGCCTGAGCCCGCGGGTTCGAGACCCGCCTGGGCAGCGAGACCTCATCACTACAATAAATCAAAAAATCAGCCGGGCATGGTAGCGCATGCCTGTAATTCCGGCTACTAAGAAGGCTGAGGCGGAAAGATCGCCGGAGCCCAGCAGGCGAGGTTGCGGTGGCCAGGAGTGGCCACTGCACTCCAGTCTGGGTGATTGAGTAAGACTCCAACTCAAAAAAAATAAATAAATAAAATTTAATAGTATGGTTAAATAGCACTTATATGAAAGTAATTACAATTGATATTATTCCTGATGACTCATCAGCATTTTGGTGTTTTATAAGGAAAAGTCTGCTAGCAAGATAATTGACTGAAAACTTTTATATCCATTAGAAATTGTTACTTTAGTAAGGAAACACACCCACACAACATAATGTCTTGAAAAATAACAGCAAATTCCTTTTTTAGTAAGACACGATATAATTTTACATATTTTGGGACTTACCAGATCCTAATAGCCTATTTTTTTCAGAGTTTAACTAATGTTATTCATAAATGGAATTTCAAATCTGATACCATAAAATTACAATTTTGTAATAACTTAAGAAAAATTGCTAGAGATATACAAGTGTTAGTTTCTAATATATTCTCCTTTTTCGTTTGGGTTTTTTTTTTTTTTTTCCCATTGACGTCTCACTCTGTTGCCCAGGCTGGCGTGCAGTGGCACGCTCATGGCCACCAAAGCCTCAACCTGCTGGGCTCAGGGGATCCTTCCACCTCAGTCTTCCAAATAGTTGGAACTACAGACATATGCCACCATGCCAGGCTAGTTTTTATGATTTATTGTAGAGACGAAGTCTCACCAAGTTGCCCAGGGTGGTCTCAAACCCCCAGGCTCAGGCATCCTCTCACGTCAGCCTCCCAAAATGCTGGGAAGACAGGCCGAGACGCTGAGCCCAACTGTTTCTAATATATTTTATCAGATATGTCTGTTTCAGTAGAACTGATATAAACATAACTCAGTAAAACCGATGCAAACGAAACTCTCAAGTGTCAATGTCCTTGATAATATTCTGAGCTTCTTTCATTCACCTATTTCTGACTATACTTCATTTTGCATTAACCTTCCTTCCCTCCCTTCTTCCCTCGTCATAATTTCCTTCCATCCTCCAGCACAAAACCTATGCCTAAGCAAAAGAGACATGTATAACACAATGTAAAAATGAGTCTTCCAGAACTGTACTATAAAATTCTAATTTTAAATTAATGGTGTACATTTTAGAATCTTAGAAAATACATCAAATATAGAAGAATATAAAGCAATAAGCCCAAGTTTCATTCATATTTTCACTTTGTGCCAGTTTAACATTTTTTACAATAAACATTAGTTGCCCACAAGATGCACTGAGAAACTGCAAGAGACAACCTTACTTTAAGAATTACAGTTTAAGGAGAAGGAAGAAGAGGAATACTGGGACATTAAGTGATAATAAAATCATAAAACACTAAGAGAAAACAAAATAACAGGTTTACACTATTTTTATCTACAGACATTGCAGAGTTTGTTTTTAATGGGGAGAAAAATTATGTGACTCAACTTTATGGAACTAGAGCAGATTTGATGGGATTAGAACAAGTAGAGATCCGGACAGAAATATGATCATAATTGGAATGCCTAGCAGGGCATCACAATAGCCCCTTTGAGTACAGGACACAGAAAGCAGTGAGCAGGTAGTGAGGCAAGTCAAGTGGAGACCATGGGGGGGTCTTGAATTAGTCAACATTAAAGGAAGAAGGAGATAAGATTTGGTGAACACAGAGCCCTGTATCTGCCACTCCCGGAGAACCAGGTGAGTAGGGTAGCTACCACCCAGACCAATACAGATGTACTTATAGAGAACTCAGTGTTTATAAGGGATTTCTGTTGATGGTGTGAATTTTTATGAAATGGAGACAAATAGTTGTTAAAATTTGAAATACCACAAAGTGCCAGCTTCCCTCAGTTTTTACAGTATTTGCACTCATTAAAGATTTAGATGCTTAAAATTATTCAAGATACTTCATGTTTATGTGGAAAACAAAGTTTGATCCTATACGGGGGTAATTATAAACACACTTTTACTTCTATTATTGTCCAGCTATTATACAACTTTTATGTGGGATACAGGTAACATCTTGATGTATGTAAGTCTCCATATTGTAAATATGTAGGGTCAGGGGCTTAGAAAGACAAGTATCATTACTCCACTCCAGGCCAATTATTGAAACAAAGTAAAGCACTTCCTCCAGTTTTGGGAAGCTCTTCAGCAATACTGGTATCCTGAATGAGAATCACATAATTAGTAAGGGGGATAAAATATAGATGCAAATAAGTAGACAAACAGAGTGGACAAAACAAAACAAAACAAAATGATGGTTGTGTGGCAGAAGACAAAATGCGAGATAGATTCATGAAAGGAAACAATGAAGCCATCAGTAGATACTTGGAGTTAGAAAGTGAGTAGGACTGGAAATTTATTTTTTCCCAGAACTTTACCAATACTTGAAACTATATTATTCTTGTCAGATAGTATGTTGAACATTTCCATGCTATTGCTATCAGTAAAAAAATGTCTAACTGATTGTATTCACAATGAAAACATCCCAGATATCACCGGACAATTTAATACTAATGAGGTCCTATATTACAAATAACGCAGGAACATAATTTTGGGTGGCATATAGACCTAATTTTGGTTCACAGATACACTTGGCACAGACCAAGTTGCCCCCAAATTGTCCTTCATTAGCCTATTGTTTGTGTAATAAGAATTAAGAATCTGGTAGTACAGTGTTAACAGAAGTGTGAACGTTCTGTTTGTCTGTTAAAACACAGCGGACTCTCCACTGTGCATGGGCCTCATCACCTCTTGGCCTTCAGGGTTCTGTGAAGCTCCCTTCTGCTCTTGGCAATCCCCTGCCCCATCAGTTCATCCTCAGAACTTGATATGATGCCTGAGAATCAATAGGCTACAAGCCAGGTAAGAGGTCACAGGAGGAAGCAGCTTGTCTGTGTCTGTTTTGGAGGGGATGGCAAGCAACTGCAAAGGGACCCAGGGTGTATCGGAGTGGGGAGAGTGAGGAAGCGAGAAGACAGGACAGGGCTCTGAGGCATGTGCTCCGATGGGGTGCAGAGGAGAGCCCACGGCAGCATACCATATCCCAGAGACAGAGCACCGAGCAAAGATTCTCCCTAGGGTGAAACCACTCCAAAAACACTTTCATTCTGAGGATTCTCTATTCGTGGGACTTGGACTGTCTTCCCTGCACTTGCTTGACAACAAGAAAAACTACTGTACAACTTTTTGAAAAAATGCTAGGAATTACAGATGGCAGAAAATGCTAGGAGCACCAGATGGCAGAAGAGAGAACCTCACCAATTAGGAAGGTTATTTGATCTAAAGATGAGAAGTCTGGTTCCTGAGTCAGATTTCAATGTTATCATTAGAATATTCAAAAAATAAAATAGAAGTTCAGTCTGCAGAAAGTGTTTTATTAGCAGAGCAGAATCTCATGATTTCAGATTTTACTCATTCAGACTCTATCACCTCCATTCAGAGAACAGAGATATTGTCTTCTCTTTTATCATTTCATGTGAACCACTTACTATATATTTTTTTCTGAGAAGACATAAAAATGTCAAGTAGGCATTTATTTACACAAGATTCTGAGTGCCACAGATGATTATTACCCACAGTCTTAAGTGAGGGTTGAAAAACAATTGTTTTATAAAAGGAGTTTTGTTTTGTTTTTGATTTATTGTAGAGACGAGCTCTCACCAGGTTGCCCAGGCTGGTCTGGAACCCCTGGACCGAGGCAGTCCTCTCACCTGGGCTTCCCAAAGTGCTGGGGTTATAGGTTTCAGACACTGGACCCAGCTCATAAAAGGAGTTTTTAAATTTAATTTTAAAGCATTAACATACAGTGAAATTGAATTTCCTGAATTCACTTCTGAAAATGAATTGCAAAACAAGTACAAATTGATGCTGCTACCACCACCAGCAAGATTCAAACCAGTTCTTTCACTACTAGAGCCTTCTGTAGTAGAGGCTGTCGTATCTGAATTTACACCCAGGCACCTGTGGCATGCCAGTCTGCCCCAAATCTTGGCAACCACGCATGTGTCTTCCATGGAATTTCACAGTTCTGCATGGAATTTCACTCTCCCTCTCTCTCTCACTCTTTTTTCCAACCCTAGTCTTTCTATGGAAAGATTAAGGTGCTTGGCTATCTTTTATCTGCTATTCACCCTTAATCTTGTCACCTGTGATGAGCTACCTTGAACGGACCTCTCCCTATTGTCTCAGCCTTGTCCAGTATGAAGAAATATCTCCGATGAGTCCTATTGTTTATCTGATCAAGAGCAAGGTTCTGGAAGCCAGTCTGAGAGCCCACTCTTTTTTTTTTTTCCTTTTCTCATTGCTTTGGGAAGCACGTTGCTGGGATCTGGGAACCTCTGCAGAAAAGACTGGGTACCAAGTCTCCCAAACGCAGTTTGGAACAGTCAACCCTAGCCCTGGGACCTGGAGTCCTCGACGGCTAAGGCACTGTCTCTAGGGGGTCAGGAGACAGTGGACACTTGCTCTCTCACTCATTCTCACACACAGGCTGAGGGCATGGATAGTTTTTTATTCTGGGGCCTGGGGCACTCTGTGTTTTAACCCCACCCTGTGTTGGGCATAGGCACTGGAGGGTCTAATTGTTCCCTGGTCTGGGCATAGGCAGTGGATGGTCTTTGCACACTAATTATACCCTCCTTCATCTGGACACCAGACTAAGGCAGTGGATGGTCTAATTCTGCACTATGCTGGGCTCAGGCACTGGTTGGTCTTCTCTCCCTTGGTCCTCTCAGACAGGGTTCCTAGGAGTCTCTCTCATTTTCCCTTCTAGATCTCCATGGTGGGATATACTCAATCAGTTGTGAAAAAAAGACTCATTGTTGGCATGTCTTTTCATTCTAAAAGGTCTCAGGACCTCTCACTAAGGAAGGACCCTCTCACTAAGGAAGAGCATCTGCCCTAAGCATCCCCTCAATACTGGCTGGGCAACCAGGAGATGGGCCCCAGGCAGATCTCTTGCTCTGGTGTTCTTGCTCTGGTGTTCTCCTTCAGCTTGACCTCTATCGCTGCCCTAGGGGCAGAAGATCTGAGGTTTTCAAAATGGCACACAGCCTAGACCTCTTTTTCTTCCTAGGGCACTCCCACACTCCTTCTTTAATTACTTTATCTCCTTCCTGCTTTCCCTCTAACAACTTGGACAGGGACCCAGCTGGCTTAACTCCTCTCATCTCTCGTAATCTGCTTTTGCCACTCCACTCTTTACCAATTTCCCCCTCTGCCCTTCCATCTTTCCCTCCATCTCTCCCAGTGGAGGAGGGGCCGGCATCTATGGCCTTGACACCTAACCCTGTCCTCCAGCCTCCCTTTTCTCCCCTCCCCCACTGCCCAATAATGCCCCGGTGGCAGCTCTACTAGCTGCAGCCAGCGGACCCACGAGCGCCGCCTCCTCTCCTCCCCCCCCCCCCCCCCCCCCCCCCCTCCCAGGTCTCCCCTCAGGGAGGTGGCTGGCACAAAAAGATTAATGTTTATGTTTGGTTTTTTCAATGATAAATCTCTCTCAGATTAAATATAAACTGGGATTATCAACCTTCTTCCCAGACAAAAGTAAAGGGATCACATGTTAATTTAATCCTGTTAACTCACAGAAAAACAGTATTATAATTTTAATCTCCTTTTCCAAACCAATCATGCAAATGCTCTAGTAAAATCTTACTTCCCACTTTACCATGTCCTAAAAACATCAGCACTAAATAACACCAGCGTTTGTTCTATCAGGCTCCCTAAAGTTGTATTCTATAAAAGGAAAGTTAAGTCACCTTGCTGTGCCTGGCTAGCTCCCCTCCCCCTTCAGAACAGGGAACACTTTCATGCTAGTTACTCTCTGTGTGCACTTTACTAAACCTAATACTTCTTCTACTGGACAGACAAAAGACTGGGTACTCTATGTGAGCATAGTGAGTATAGGAGCTGATCACTTCCACCTAATGGTCCACATCTTACAACTAAAACTATAACTTAGTAATTTATAAAGAATTTTAAACAAATTTGTCTATTCATAATTGGAAATAAATAGGTACAGATCATTCCACATCCACATGGTCTATTCACTCTAAAGCATTTTACATCAGACTGTTACAGACAGAAATGGCTAAAAATGTCATATGTGTAGCCAGTAAAAGAAGAACTTTTGAGTTTTTTTCAGCCAAGACATTAGAAAGACAACAGGGTGCCAATGTGGAGGGCTGCAGAACCAGAGGGCCAAAGAGGTACCTAAAGATCACCGTTTGGCTGGCTGAAGCCATAGAAATGATAATAAAAATACCTTTATTGCTAAAGAGCTTGTGAATTGGAAATGTCTGAGAATGCTTACAGGAAAATCCCCTCCCCTTGTCTCCTCCCAACTGGCCCACCACCATGGCAGCAATCATATGACTAACCTAGCCATCAGCCTGCGGTCTATCTCCTGATATCAGTACCTGTGCTTACCTGTCCCTTTGTGATGATTGGGAGCAGACCACCACCCAGTTACCTTAATGAACTTCCCCCATCAAGGAAGAATTAAAAGGACTCAACTACAAGCATCCAGCTGCCATTGCCACGCAGTGCAGCCATTGCTTTGCTGAGCTATGGTGTGGCCATGTGCTTTTTGAGCTATGGCCAGACCATGTTTCCTGGCTTTGGCTCCCCTCTCCTATTTGCATCTTTTCACATCACCGGATTGTACACCAGGCACCCACACCCCCAGCGGGCCTGATCTAATATTCTGGAGACCCCTCTGGGAATGTGATCCTAACATGTAACAGTTTATGCAGAGTAGAACATTCTTCAAAATTAGAGTCAATCCTCTGAAACCCTTACCACTGCTTTATCCACTATGTTTATGTAATATTCTAAATCTTATATTGTGATCTCAACAATGTTTACAACATCTTTAGCAGGAGTACATTTCATCTCAAGAAACAACTTTCTGTGTTTATCCATAAGAAGCAACTTCTCATCAATTTAAAATTTTATCATAAGATTGAAGCAATTCAGATACATCTTCAGGCTCCACTTCTATTTATAATTCTCTTGCTATTTCTGCCACATCTGCAGTCACTTCCTCCTCTGAAGTCTTGAACCTCTCAAAGTCATCTATTAGGGTTGAAATGAATATCTTTCAAACTCCTGTTAATGTTGAAATGTTGACCTCTTATAATTAGCAAATGCTCTTAATGACATTCAGAATGGTAAATTTTTTCAGAATGCTTCCAGTTTACTTTCTCCAGATCCATCAAAGCAGTTACTATCTGTGGTAGTCATAAATATTTGTCTTAAAGTCTAAGACTTGAAAGTCAAAATTACTTCTTGATACATGGGCTACAAAATGGATGTTGCATTAGTTAGCAAGCACAAAAACAACTTAATTTCCCTACGCATCTCCATCAGAACTTTTGGGTGACTAGAGGCATTGTCAACAAACAGTTTTATATATATATATATATATATATATATAGTGTGTGTGTGTGTGTGTGTGTGTGCTAGAGTCTCACCCTGTCACCCAGACTGGAGTGCAGTGGCACACTCATGACCACTGCAGCCTTGACATGCTGGGTTCAGGTGATCCTTCTGCCTCAGCCTTCCAAGTAACTGGAACCATATGCATATATCACGATGCCTGGCTAATATTGTTTAGACAAGGTCTCACCATGTTGCCCAGACTGGTCTCTAACCCATGAGTTCAGGCAATCCTCTCGCCTCAACCTCCCAAAGCGCTGGAATTAAGGTGTGAGCCATTGCGCCCAGCTGAACAGTGATCTTTTTAAAGGAATCTTTTTTTTTTTTAAGCAGTAATATTCAATAGTGGACTTTAAATATTCAATAAATTATATTGTAAACATATGTGCTGTCATTCTGGCTTTGTTGATCCATTTATATAGCACAGGCAGAGTAGATTTAGCATAATTCTTTTTTTTTTTTTTTGATTTGGAGTCTCACCCCTTTGTCCAGGCTGGAGTGCAGTGGCATACTCACGGCCACCGCAGCCTTGACCTGCTGGGCTCAGGCGATCCTTCCACCTCAGACTTCCAAGTAGCCGGAACTACAAATGCTCGCTACCATGCCCGGTTATTTTTTATTTTTTATTGTATAGACAAGGTCTCGTCAAGTTGCTCAGACTTGTCTCCAACCTGCGGGCTCAGGCAATCCACTCGCCTTGACCTCTCAAAGTGCTGGGATACAGGTTGAACCACTGAGCCCTGCTAGCATAATTCTTAAGTGTTCTAGGATTTTCAGAATGATAACTTAAACTCACGAAGTGCATCAGCCTGTAACAAGAGTGTCAGCCTGTGCTATGAACGTGCTAGATGGCATCTTCTTCCAATAGGAAGCTGTATACCCGCCTTGAAAGTCTGTTTAGTGTAGCCACCTTCATCAATTATCTTACTTAGATCTACTAGGTAACTTGTTGCAGCTTCTACGTCAGCACCTTGCAATTCTTCCTTTTTGGGGGGGGGCAGGGAGTGGAAAATTTTTCTGGTAGAAACCCAGAAACAAATTCTGAGAGAGATGTAACTCCGCACCTTGTACGAATCCTTCATTCACTTGAAGATATTTGGGGCCTTGCTCTGGATTAGGCTTTGGCTTCAGGGGACGTTGTGATGGGTATAATCTTTTATTAAGACCACTGAAACCTTCTCCATATCAGCAATAAAGCTATTTTGCTCTCGTTCCATGTGTGTATTCACTGGAGTAGCACTTTTAATTTCCTTCAAGAACTCTTCCCTTGCATTCACACCTTGGCTGATGTTTGACACTCAAGCGTTGCTTTTAGCCTGTCTTAACTTTGACAAGCCTTCCTTACTAAGCTTAATCCTCTCCAGCTTTTGATTAAAGGTGTGAGACGTGGGACTCATCCTTTCACTTGAACACGTATAGGCCTTTGTAGGATTATTAACGGGCCTAATTTTATTATTATTATTTTTTTGAGTTGGAGTCTCACTCCTTCACCCAGACTGGAGTGCAGTGGCTGCTCCCGGCCACCACAGCCTCGACCTGCTTGGCTCCGGCAATCCTTCCGCCTCAGCCTTCCAAGTAGCTGGAACAACAGGCGTGTGCTACCACTCCAGGTTGATTTTTGATTTATTGTAGAGATGAGGTCTCACCAAGTTGCCCAGGCGGGTCTCGAACCTGTGGGCTCAGGGAATCCACTCACCTCAGCCTCCCAAGGCACAGGATTATAGGTTGAGCCACCGAGCCCGGCAACTGGCCTAATTTTAATATTGTTGTGCCTCAGAGAACAGAGAAGCCAGAGGAGAGGGAGAGTGATGGGGAAATGGCCAGCAGGTCAAGCAACCAAAGCAAACACACTATTTATTTATTGTTTGCCATTTTATATGGGCTCAGTTTATAGTGCCCAATACAATTACAACAGTAACATCAAAGACCACTGACCACAGACCCCATAAAAGATGTAATAATTATGAAAAAGCTTGACATACTGTGGGAATTACCAAAGTGTAACAGAGGTGAGCACATACTGTTGGAAAATGACTCCATTAAACTTGCTCAACACAAGGTTGGCACTAGCTTTCAATTTGTAAAAACATGCGGTATCAGTGAAGCACAATGAAGTAAAGAGCAATGAAACAAGCTATGTCTATCATACTTGGCCATATGGTTCCCTCCATCATTTAAGCAGCCATAGAGAATTTTCCTCTTGTTGCATTATTTTCATGCTTTGACTCTTTCTAACTCTTTAGGCGATCAGTCACAGGAAATTCTCACCAGTTAAAGAGGTAATTTCATTTGGTCAGGCCCACCAGATCTCTTACTATCTTAAGAGTAAACTGATCTGGGACCTTACTTTTGCATGCAGGATGCTTTCACTGCAGTGCTTAATCAATAACTGGAAGAAGGTGTGCGTCTACGGAAGGCTGGGAATACTGAGGGTCCATCTTGGAACTCTACTTACCACACACAGTAACACTTGCTTACAACATGGGTGGAAAATGTCCCATCCTCTTCTATTTTCTAGATGAACTTATTTAAAATTTGGTGATCTTTCCTCTTTAAATATATGTAGAATTCAGCAGTAAATCCATATGAACCTAGAGATGGTTTGGATGGTTTTTAATTAAAATTGAATTTTCTTTTAGTTTAACTAGATAATCTTCTTTATCTATTTAATCTTGGATGCATTTTGGTAGATTGTAATTTTCAGGGAATTGACCCATTTCATTAAACTTGTCAAATTTCTGAGTTAAAAAATTTTCATAGCATTTACTCAATAACTTGTAAATGCTCACAGGGGCTGTGTCATTCACTCAAGTAATTTGTATATAGTAATTTATATCTTCTTTGCTTTATTAGTTAGCCATGTATTCTATCACTTGTATTGATCTTTTCAAAGAATCAGCTTTTGGTTGATTGATTTTTTTCTTTTTAAAGTGCATTGATATTTTGTTCTTAATAGGTATGCAGTGGTATGTCATTGTTTATATATGCACTTCCCTAATGATATATGATGTTGAACAATTTTTCTGCATTTTTGGCCATCTGCATATCTTTGAGGAAATATCTGTTCAGGTTTTTTGCTCATGTTTTACTTGGGTTGCCTTTTTTCTTATTGTTGGATTTTAGGAGTTTTATATTTTGTAATAGTTCATTTTTTAGACTTTTTTGCAAATAATTTCTCAAAGTTGGTGACTTATCTTCTCATTCATTTGTCATTGTTTTTGTGCAAAGCAGAATAACTGACATCTTGGCAATATTGAATTTTCCTATTCATGAACATGGACTATCACTCTATTTACTTAGTTCTGCCATCGTTTATTTTATCAGATTTTATTTTATTTATTTTTTATTTTTAACTGGTGAAGTTTTTATCGGATCCCCAGAAGTAAAAACCATTTTGTGAGGAGACTGTGGGATGGGACACCAGGGATATTTTATTCGATTTTGTAATTGTCTTCATATAGATATTGTGCGCATTAGGTTAGATTTATATTTGCATATTTAATTTTTGGGGGTGTTGATGTAAATGGCAGTATGTTTTAAATTTAAAATACCACTTGCCCATTGCTATTAAATAGGAAACGGATCGACTTCTATATATTAACTTCATACTCCTATAATTTTGCTATAGTTACTGTTATATTCTTTTTCCATTTATTTTTAATCTATATATAGCATTTTATTTGAAATTAATTTATTTTAAACAGATTGTGTCTATTGTTTTGTGTTTGCAATTTCTGCCTTTTAACTGGTATGTTTAACTCATTTTCATTTAATGTAATTTTTATAGCTTAGATTTAATTCCAGTTCTTCTAGCTTAGATTTAATTCTAGTTTTTAATTCACTCTCTTTTACATGTTTTTCATCCTTCTATTTAGGTTTGGGTTTTTTGAACATCTCTAAAAATTACAATATATATACTTAACATTTACAATTTACTTAGAATATATATATTTTATACTTTAACTTGAATATAGAAGCTTAACAACCATTTGGTATCTGTTGTGGCTGGGTTATGTTTTAAACTGATACACGTCAAAAACTCCTTCACCAGTGCCTATTATATTTTCTCATAAGTTATCATTTCTCTTCTTTACTCTTCATTCCTGATGTTACAAGTTTCTTTCTATTATCATTTCTCCCCAACTCCAAGAGATTTTTTATTAGTTGTTTTTGGAACAAATGCTTTGCAAGAAATTCTCTTAGTTTTCCTACTTATGAAAATTTCACCTTGATACCTGAAGGTTATTTTTTGGAATACATAACTCTGGGCTTACAGTTCTTTTCCTTTCAACAATATAAAAATTTTCGTCTGCTTTCTTTTGGCCAACTTTCAGACAAGAATTCTACATCCATTTGAATCTTTGTTCCTAATGAACAATGCATCATTTCTTTCTATTTTCAATTTATTTTCCTTTATTATTTTGTGTTGGGAGCCGAACATGGAGGCCCACTGAGCATTAGGGATCAGGGAGGGCCATTGACCCTGAGACGACTAGGATGCATTTGGGAGCTGTTGACTCCATTTCCTCCCCCTTTCTACTTAGCACTGTAACCAAAAAAAAGCTCCTGTAAGCTCAAACATAAAAACTCTGAGACCCGGATGAACACAAGCTAACTTTAGAAGCTCATTGTTCCCATTCTTCCACAAACTGCAGTTTTGGCTTTCACACAACTTACAGTTCAAACTTGGGTCACATCTAAGAGTCTTAGTATTTGTCACAGCCTCCTGGGTCATGATTTTAGTGTTTACTGAAGTTGAGTAAGGTGTAAATTGTAGAATATAGTTTCAGAAATATAAGTTTAGACAGCCATTTTGTTAAAAGAATGCGGCTAGGTTACTTGTAGGTAGCCCACTGTGAACTTTGGACTGGACCACATTCCAAACATTCTGGGATGGGCCACTTCAGGTTGTTAAGTATTTAAGTTTCTATAGAATCTTTTAACTTGGTATTAGTATAAATCAGCATAAGTTGAAAAAGGTTTATAGGATAGGTCAGTCACGGATTAAGGTTATGGGATTTTCTTCCTCATACCTGAAAGAACATCTGGTGGGTAGGGGACAGTTGTCCAAGTCTCTCTCTCTCTCTCTCTCTCTCTCTCTCTCTTTCTTTCTCTCTCACAATTGCCAACACCATCTCCACCTTTGGGAGTCTCTGAACTCTGCTGGAATGGGACTCCGGCAATTTAGTAGTTTAAGTTTTCTGATAATCTTGAATTGATATGTTTATGTCTTTTGCCAATTTGGTGACATTTTCATCCTTTTTAAAACATTTTTGTGAGCATTACATCTTTAACCACCATGCCTTCTATGATACAAACTTTAGATATTTTGGTATTTTTCCACAGATGTCTTAATCTATCCATTTTTAATTTTTTTGTCTGTTGCTTGCATAGAATAACTTGCATAGGTTTACTAACTGAATAGTGCCCCCCAAAAAATCTGTCCATGTTCTAATTCTCAGAATTAGTGAATGTGATCTTCCATGAAAAATTATTTTTGAAGGTATAATAAAGGGTCTTTAAGTGAGGTCATACAGGATTATCAGAGTGGGCTCTAAATCCAGTGACAAGTGTCTTTATAAGTGTCACACACAGATGAGACACCCAAAAAAGTGGTGAAGGCAGTGTAAAAATTGAAGCAGATTTTGCAGTGATATAACCACAAGCCCAGGAATGCCAGCAACTATCAGCAGCTGGAAGAGGGAAATAACAAAATCATCCATAGAGCTTTATAATGAAGCACACAGCCCTGCCATCACACTGGTTTCAGACTTCTGACTTCCAGAACTGTGAAACAATAAAATCTTTCTGTTTTAGATCATCCAATTTGCAGTAGTTTGTTATAACATTCCTAAGAGATTAATGCAATGACTCTGAGCAGATTCAATGTTTGTTTTTGTTTTTAAATTAATGCATGTTTTAGTTCTAAATATTTCCACTTGGTTCTTCTTTTTTCTTGCATTTTTTCTGAGATTTTCTATTTTTATTTATCACAAGAGTGATTGCCTTTGTTTTTTAGAGAATTTTTATAATAGTTTCTCTAGCATACTTTTAAAAATGCAACTTATGTCACCTCAGCATGTTTCACCTTAATGCCTGAAGATTGTTTCAGCAATTGACTGTCCTTCCATATACAAATTTTGATTGTTCTAGTTTCTTAGATGACAAATTATTTTATACATTATCCTAAATAATATGAATATTATGTTATGAGACTGTGGGGTTTTTTTTAATCCTATGAATAATGTTGATATCTTTGTTTCATAGACTACCAGTTGGGTTTAGACTACAAGTTCCAAAGGGTCTTTTATGGATCATAAATTATTCAGTATCAGCTTTCTTTTCAAAGCCTTGGTGACCCAGGTGAGCACCATGTGGGACTTGTACTATGATTTATTTCACAGTTAAGTTCTGAAAGTCTATCAATGCTATTAAGAGTCAGAGCCATGGATATAAAATTTGGAATAGATCCAGAAGTTAAAAATCAACATTCGAGCCAGGCTCGGTGGCTCAGCCTGTAATCCCACACCTTTGGGAAGCTGAGGTGAGTGGATTGCCTGAGCCCACGGGTTCGAGACCCGCCTGGGCAGCGAGACCTCATCTCTACAATAAATCAAAAAATCAGCCGGGCGTGGTACCGCGTGCCTGTAATTCCGGCTACTCGGAAGACTGAGGCGGAAGGATGGCTGGAGCCCAGCAGGCGAGGCTGCGGTGGCGGGGAGTGACCACTGCACTCCAGTCTGGGTGACGGAGTGAGACTCCAACTCAAAAAAAAATAAAAATCAACATTCGGGGATCGCTTTCTCAAGACTTCTCCTCTTTACAATCTCCCTATTACTTTCCAGTATGCTTGGTCTTCTTTTGGTCATCAGCCCAGAATCTAAGGCTTAATTATCCTATTATTTTGTCCAGTGCGAGGTAGATGCACAGAAAGAAACAAAAGCAATAGAGTTTTACCTGATTTTTTAATCATAAATCCTCTGATTAGAGAGAGAGGTACCCCTCCTTAGAGTTTTGTCTCTGCTACCAATGACATCATGGAATTTCTTGGGGGATGTGGCATCAGAGAACTTAAAAAAAAGGAAAAAATGCAAAGTAACCCCTATTCTCACTTAGTTTTGCGAGTTCTTTTTCCTGTGCTTTGAAGCAGAACCAGAAGATTTATTCTGTAGCTGTCTATGTCAGTGCTCTGATGCCTACTTCCGGGTTTTGAGTGTGGCTGAGTTCAAGCTAGAGAATACAGGAGGAAATACAGATAGTTCAGTGGTACTTTGAATTCCCCCCTCTCCCCCAATCTGACTGCTGCTACTTACTTTTCAGAGTCCTTAAGCTTTCACATGCATCTGTCTTGGTTTTATAGCAATGTTTAGTAAGAAAGACAGGGTAGAAATTCCATCTATCTATCTTGTACTAAAAATAATTTCACTTGAAACATTTTTAAGCCACATTGTAATCATAATTTTATATTATTTTTATTATTTTATTTTATTTTATTTTTATTTTTGGAGTTGGGGTCTCACTCTGTCGCCCAGACTGGAGTGCAGTGGCCGCTCCTGGCCACTACAGCCTCGACCTGCTGGGCTCTGGTGATTCTTCCGCCGCAGCCTCTGAGTAGCTGGAATTACAGGCATGCGCTACCATGCCCGGCTGATTTTTTTATTTATTGTAGAGATGAGGTCTCACCAAGTTGCCCAGGAGGGTTTCAAACCCGTGGGCTCAGGCAATCCACTCACCTCAGCCTCCCAAAGCACGGGATTACAGGCTGAGCCACCGAGCCTGGCTGTAATCACAATTTTAACAAGTTTACAGTAAAGCTAATATATATGTGTAATCCAACAAGATACACTGACAAGTTGTTGATGTTACAGCGACCCAATCTATGCAATATGTACAAGATGATGATGGTACCAATCATAATGGACTGATGGAAAACGTTTTGTCAAGGCTTCTTCCATTTTTGGAAATCTCATCAATTTCAAAGGTCAAAACTCATTCATGTCTAAACCAAAGGCACTGCAGTAGAATAGACTGAAAGAAAAATTTCAGTGCTTAAGATCAATCAAATGATACAAAGAGACATGTATACCTTTGCAACAGAGCTATTGTAATATCTTGTTCTGGTTTCAAATTCTGATGATCAGTGATTTTGTCATATTCCAGTCTCTAGTCCTATAATCAAAATTTCATACACATATATGTATGGTTGTATAGACAGAATATATAAATACAATGTAAGCATGTACATATATGTGCACATATAGATACATACATGTATTTGTAATTATCTATCTATATATCTATATATGTAGAGGACACTGTCTAATTTCTTACTATTTTCAATAAATACATGCATTGCAAGTATAATTTTTATTGCTAGTGTTGACCAAATGCAGTATTTGTTTTGTGTCTGATTCTAAGGCTTTAAAATTTTGTCTTCTGATTTTAGTTTAATCTAAAAGTGATGGATTCTATTAATTAGTATAACTTATCTTGGCATACCTTAAGTTCCATATGGCATATTTTATTTTATGTGCTACAACAGATTTTCAAACTCAGTGATTATTTTGAATACCCAAGTATTAGCAGTTTAAAAAAGTTGTTACTGTCGATTTCTTGGAAATTGCCATTCATTATTTATGAGATTCATATTTGATGACAAAATAAGTTTCCCTAAATACCTCTATTAGGAAAGACTTATTCAAGTATACATTTGCAAATGGTGTGATCTTAGAGATTGCCTCTATCCAAAATTCTAGAATTCTGAAATTAGATTTTTTTCAACCTTGTATAATTCAGATTTTAACTAATTCAAATTGCCATCTTCTTAGTCTGAACTTCTGAAGTTTGACTGTGTCCTGAGTCTTCATTTTGACTGGTGTGGGGCTCCAAAGAAGAATCCAGCGTCCTAATAAACATTGTTCTGTCCATTTGAGCCCTTGAGCCTTTCTTTTTCCTTCTTTAAGGGTACCAGTTCTGGCTGTACTGCTGCTTGACTTGAGTACAAATCTTAAGATGCTTTTCAGATGCAGCAACCTCAAATTTGAGTGATCACCTCTGTTCAAAAATGTGGGCTTTAAAGCCAGAAGTTCCTACAAAACTGTGAAAACAGTAACCAAGAGACTGTGAAAGATTTCTGAGTTAATTTCTCCCATGTAAAGTACTATTTATGTCAACTGTTGTGCCGTTGGCACCAAGCCAGCAGCAGTCAGGACATTTTTATGTTGCTTGATGAAATTTACCTGGGGGACAGGTGCAAAGAAGCTCAACACTGAGAAACATTATTTCAAAGTATTTGCATCTCTCCCAAAACCTTCTCATTTGATGCAGTTAAAGCTTCAACATCTCTTGGACAAAGTCAAGGAGAATAAATGTTTAAATAATATTTTCTATCTCTTTTATATTTGTACAAACCTTGTCCAACACGTGGGCATGCTCTCTTGTCAAATATATCTTTGACTTCAAAGAGAGCAAGAGATTACATCAACTTCTCAATTAAGCTCTGTTCCCAAATAACCCGTCCATGGAATCTGCTGAAGTTTACTTTAAAAACTCCATTGTCAACTGTTAACATCTAAGCTGGTAAATGTACTGGGGACCTGCAGGCTCAGAAATTATGGAAGTCAGCATGACAGGGCATTCAATTAAAATGAGAGATCATTGAGCAGGGTTTCAGGCTTATGCATAGGCAGAGAGAGAGGGAAGAAACCGGAAAGGCACTGAGCCAAACAGAACTGCAGGCAGTAGAAGCGAGGGGAATTCCAGTCAGGGAAAAGGAGTAGGCAGGGATGCAAACGGAGGGGGATCAAGTTCAGAGGTGACATTGATAGGCTGACACAGCTCTTCATAAAGCCAGACATGATTTCTCACAGGGGTACACTTTCAAAGATAGCCTCTGACCACTGGATCTCTTCACACCCATACATGTAGCTCTGCACACAGACTGCTCATATGACAGCGAAGCCAAAACCCAATTGTAAGAAAAGTTCAAAACTTCAATCATTGCCAGTGTACCACAGTAACGTAAAATATAATAAGAAGGGGAAACCAGGAGGCAGGAGGGAAAGGAGGTCTGTAGAAATTCTCTATAATTTCCACTAATTTTATTCTGTAAATCTTAAACTGCTAAAAAATAAATAAATAAAAAAGCCTATTAATTTGCTAGAAAGGAAAAAAACCTAAGATAGACAGAACTCATGGATTTTCCCAGAATGAGAATTTTACTAGGCATTTTGAAAGAAAACCAACTTCCCATGAAGTTGGTTGTCAGTAACTCAGCCCTTTCGGCAAACATAGCCAAGCACTGGATTGTGAAGATTGCTGTTTTTTGGTTTTTTTTTTTTTTTTTTGGTTTGATTTTCATTGAGGACCAATTGTAAGTGTTTTTAATAGTCATGTTTTCCTCTAAAAATCATCAACAATGACTTCTCAGTTGATAACTTATTTATTTATAAATTTTCAGTTTACAAACCGTACTTCTAAAGGAAGTACTTTGGGAATGTTGTGAACTTTAGAGAGGAAGAGAAAGAAAAATAAGCTAAGAAAAAGTATATGGCACAAGTAGGACTCACAGAGGGTGCAGGATAAAGCATGGAAAATGGAGAGAAGAACACAAAACAGTTCTGTTTGGTAAATATTATGAATAAAGTCACATAAAATAATAAGGAAACCTGCCGCTAACTGTAAGGGACTAATTTAAAACAAAATAAAAATTAACTTTCCAAAGATCCCCAAATCAATCACAGCTTTGAAGTGTGAACGTGGAGTGTGAGGAGGACCCTGAAGGTTGGGAACATCATTCCTTATATAGTTACTACTGTTATAGATTATAATCCCCCAAATAGCGTCTACTTAAAGGAATGCTGACACCTATCCAAGGTTTGACCCATGTGTCCTTGGATAGTATGCGCCTGCCCCTACACACCAGGAATTGATCATCAATCTCAAGATTCAAATATGTGGGGACACCAGACAGTTCTGTACTCCTAATTGAAAGAACACTTTGGATTGAGATATTTTTACATACTTTTACATTTTGTTTTGTTATAAGAAAGTGTATGACTGTTATGTGTCTAAGCATAACCATGTTTGTTTTTTGGAGTCCGAGTTTGGGGATTTTTCTGGTAAGATATTACTACTGAGTCCATAAAATCCCTCCAAAAGTTAGCTCTGGCATAATACATGGGTCCAATGATGATCTGAGTAAGCCAGAAATGGAGTAAAACATGGGCTTCATTTCAGGAGAAGAAAACATTGACAGAATGATTGATGGCTCAGGAGAGGCTTTGATTAAAGAAGTAGAAGATCACCCTTTGTACATTTTATATTTAGTGGAGTTGAGTATGGTTAAAAAAAAAAAAGAGAAAATGTTGAAAAATATGAGCTAGGAGTGGAAAGGAAAGTAAGGATGAAAATGAGCTTCAACTATGTGGAATAAAATCAGGTGGGTTTTTTGAGCTAGTGAGGAGAATCACGAGCAAGGGTTGAGCAAATGAAAAGGGACATTGAAGTGGGAAATGGTGGCCCGGATACGAGAAAAACATTTAAGTATACAGGAAAATGACAGTCAGGCATGATGTGCCATTTTCAGAGATGAGGAGATGACTTGGATGAGAGTCACAGTGAAGGATCTGAGGAGAAAGTGTTGGAGTGGCAAACTTCCATTAAAAGTGAGGCATAAAAAAGGAAGATGACCCAGATTGGATGAAAAGAGGGACAATGGCTTTTATTAAGCTTCATTTTGCACCAGGGTTCATGGAGGAGGTGGTACTAACAATGATCCTGACACCTGTACAATATTTATTTCCAATAAACAGAAGAAAGAATTGAAGTTCAGAAATGCAGACATTTCAAGTTAACCAGCCCCAAAATACAGAATTAGGGAGTTGCCGTGCTGTTTTTGTATTACTATATTTGTCTAATTTTGAGTGATTTTCTGTTTGCGCTTGTTCAGTCCGAATTCTTTGTATGCAAATATGCAAATGCACATGTATGTGTAATCATTTATCATTTGTATGACTTTGTGAAAGTTGCTTCATTTCCTTTAATATGTCTAAAGTTCTCTTATTTATATGTCATGTATCTCACCTATATAGCATCTAGATTTTAAAAATGACATAAGATTAGAAATTATGAATGTAAAAGCCTTGGTACCAGACTTGCTATGCTGCAGCTGACCATTAATTTGTATTGAGGAATTTAAGAGGAAAACCTTGGCCTTCCCAGTCTTGTCCTTGTCCGAATACACTCTTGTACATTGAGTGTGTCTATTCCTTTAATAATTCAATGATTTTACCGCTTTTTAAAATTTTATCTCTAATTTTCACTTCCGTTGCATCATTATAAGTTAATCTCTTTTCTTCCCTATAACTAGAAATAGATTGAGTGCTATTAATTGCTAGTCAAGTCACTCTACTTTCTGATTTGGAAATGGAATGGGATTTAAAATCTCCATCTGTTTCTAATAAGAGCTGTTATTTGTGACTCTACTACTTTATTTTGCTTTTTTTTATTGGAGTAAGAGTCTTACTCTGTTGCCCAGGCTGGAGTGCAGTGGCACACTCACGGCTACCGCAGCCTCAACTTGCTGGGCTCAGGTGATCCTTCAATCTTCCAAATAGCTGAAACTACAGGTGCACACTGCCACGCCCAGCTAATTTTTTGATTTATTGTAGAGATGAGGTTTCACCAAGTTTCCCAGGCTGATTTCAAAACCCTGGGCTCAGGCAATCCTCTCGCCTCTGCAAGTGCTGGGATTACAGGTTTAAGCCACTGCATCCAGCCTACTTTATTATTATTATTATTATTTTGAGTTGGAGTCTCACTCTGTCACCCAGACCGGAGTGCAGTGGCCGCTCCTGGCCACCGCAGCCTCCACCTGCTGGACTCCGGCGATCCTTCACCTCAGCCTTCCAAGTAGCCGGAATTACAGGCATGTGCTACCATGCCTGGCTGATTTTTTGATGTATTGTAGAGATGAGGTCTCACTGCTTTATTTTTCTTAAATGACAAACATCAATGTTACTTAAGATGATTTCCATTTAAACTACATTTTGAGACCCAGAATATGTTACATATTTTTTCCTAAGATATCTTCATGAAAAGTCAACTGACTTTTAAGGTTAAATGTTAAACATGTCTCTTTAAAATTTTCTTTTTTGTGGTTGTTTTAGCTTTGTTTTGTTTGATCTGGTTTGGAAGACTCTACAAGCATTGATTTTACCACAATGAATAAACATGCAAATTCCCTGGTGAAAATGCTTTAAAGGAGACAATAAGAGTATACAGATTGCAAAATTTGTTTTCAATAGTATTTTTAAAGATTCTGAATCAACATTGATCCATATGAAACACTGAGATAGTTCTGCTCTGTTTGTAAGACTTTCCCTCTCTAGAAATATTCCCTGTTAATAAGAAGAAATGCACCCAAACAAAGTCTTGAGATTATAGATTACATTTTGTTTTGGAACAGATACAGATGTCAATCCCAGATCTGTTATTTATTGTGAATTAAACTTAGGCAAGTCACATGTTTCTTTGTTCCTCAGTTTTCTTATGTAGAGAGATCAAATACAATATTTTTTATATCAGTGCTTTCCAACTTCTTCTTGGGTGATAAATAAGCTGTCTTTGCAAGGGAGCATATTTTTGTCATTTGTGTGAGTTTGTATATGAGTGTGTGTGTGTGTGTGTGTGTGTGTGAGAGAGAGAGAGAGAGACTGGGGCTGCTGTCTGCCAAACTCTACCAAGGGGCATTGTGTTTTCACAGACAAGTTATGCAGGAGATGATGGCAGGCTGCGGGCACCTGTGAGTGAGAAAAGTTTGGAGGGGCGATGGAGGATGATATACTCTGGGGATCAGGAGACTAGCTGGATGGATTGGGGCTTAGGTGATAGGGAGGCCAGTGCTTAGGTAATACCTTCACAAACCTCACTAGGCCCCAGTATGGACCACAACCTGCTTTAAAAAGATAATAATTTTACACATTGTGGTAAAATATGTACATAACATTAAGCTTGCTGTTTTTAAGAATAAAATTTAGCTTCATTAATTGCAGTCTCATTATTGTGTAACAATCACTACTATTTTCAGCACTTTCATCACTCTAATAAGAAACTGCACCCATTAAGTAATATCTCCCTATTTGTCCCTCTCCGACCTTTGGTAATCTCTAATCTGCTTTCTTTTTTAATAAATTGGCAACTTGCTTTAATCAATTATATCTTTTGTATCAGAAAAGCTATATAAGATATAAACATATACATAATGTATATGATATCTGTGTGTGTGTGTATGTCTTCATTATAAATAAATAGCTAGAATGATCGAAGAATAAAAAGAAGAGAAACTTGAAAAGAGGAAGAGGAATAAGAGAATGACTTTGAAGTTTATTATTGTAGCCAAAGCCTATATTCTAAGGAATGGGGTATATTACTTAAACATTCTACATCAATTTTTATTTTTTACTTTGTGGAATGCAAGCCCACACCCACATAGAGATTAACTCTAGATCATAGAATCTTATTTGTTTAACATATGTGCACATATATGTGTACCTGTGTGTGTGACTGAAAAAAGGACTAAGTCCCATGTCTGGCTTGGCATAAAGCCAATAGATGGAAATGATGGACAAAGCTGTTGAGCAAAAAGACATTAGAAGACAGGAAAGTGCATTTAGAGAGGACTCCCCCACCACACACACATGCACACACACACACACACAAATCCTAGGAATGATATGGGATAGCAATGTGTTCTGAAGTCTGAAATCTGAGAAGTGGCAAATGATACTAAGTAAATGAGTAACAAATAATATTGATAGCACAATAATGGGAACCTGATGAGTTAATGTAGGAAACTACAAAGCAAAGTAATGGGCATATTCTAAATAATCAGTCCATTGTTTCTTCCTTTTCTTCTTCATTTCTTCTGTTATTCCTTCTCTTTCTTGTTTATGCGAATGAACCAGTGAACAACCTTAATACCTTGAGTCTGGGTGCATCTAGAGATAGAAAGCTGACTAAAAACATGGAGGCCCATTCGGTTGTTAGTTAGCTTCTTCAAATAAAATGTGTTTAACGGAGATTAACGATTCTCAGCTATTTAATTTCCTTGGAAATACTACTCTTTCTTCTTGGAGACTTATTTTTTTGTTGTTTGATTTCTTTGTTGTTACTTTCACTTTAATGATTTACTTTTAATGAAGAATAAAAAAGTAGGTACCCTCTTCTCCGGGTTTGAGTCATGATGTCAGAAAATGTGCCCATGATTCAGTGCAGGCCAAGTCAAATTCCCAGAGGCTTCTTGAACAAGAATCAGGGAAAATTCAATCTCACTTTTGGAAAATGTGAAGCATGATAGCTAATGTTGCTACATTTTCCTTCTCTATGGATTAAAGAAAATCTGCACCCATTAAGACTGAGAGAACAAAGTTGTGTATATAAAAAGTCCTGAAAATACTGAAGTTCCCTGAAAGCTGTTTTCACTTTTCTAAGTAGTATAATGGGGTCTTTTAAAATATTTTCTTTTAATTTAAACTGGTTCTATTTGACATCCTACATTGCAATTGAAGTATCTTAAGCTTTTATCAACACTATGCAAAAATCTGCCTTTCATTTCCTTCGATTTTGTTTGATTCCAGTTGTATGAATTAAGCAACTCTCTGTAGATTTATTCTCTTCAATTTTCAATCATTCTAAGATTTGTGCTGGTAGTGTCTTAATCTTTTTATCTCAAGCTCCTCCAATAATTATCCTTATGATATACATAACAAATAGTTACCATCCTAAAAAACTCTTTTTGAAGTTGTTGTATCAATGTCTTCTATCCCTTCCTAATCCCTTAAAAATTGTTCTGCTCTATTTTCCCCTTAGATTTTGGATTATAGGCCTTCATTTTTTTCTCTACCCACTCTCCCTCTGTGATCTCGTTCCCCACTCCTGACTTCAACAGTCATAAAAAATAGTCATTGCTAAATATATATTTACAACGTTTATTGCTTTCCAAATCCATATAAATTGACTACTGAATATTACCACAAATGTCTGAAATTCCAAGTCCATAGTAATATCTTCTATCATTATTTATAATTATCTATCATCCATGGAGTCTGCCAATTTCAGACCTCCAAATAATCTAGTTTTTTTTTCAATCAGGCTCCCCATCTGAATGAGAAAACAAAGGAAATTATTTGAGTGACTATTTTCTCCATTACCTTAAGGATGATGCATGACTATACTAGTCTAGATGCACAAGACATTTTGTTAAATATATACAATGAGTGTCCTGAGACCATATGATCTGTTCTCCCATGGAAATCTGACTACAAATATTTTTTCTTGCCTTATGTATTTTTTATTCTATAATTATACTTTATTTCTACAACTTTAGTTTGGAAAGTACAACCAACCTCTTGAATTATTAAAATATTTTTCAAAATGATCCCTCTTCCTTATGTCTTTCTCTTCTTATTTATCATGGTGTTATATCTAAAATAAAAATTGCATGTTCCATCACAAATCCTTCAACTACTCTAGAATAGAATAAAATTATCACCATGTGGTAATGCTTCATGACTTACTTATTGAAGGGACATAACATGGAGTCAATATACCCAGTGAGCAGCCATTTTAACATTGCTTAGCTTTGTCATGTTTTTCTAGCAGTTCCCTTTAATTTACCCTCTAATCACTAGCCAAGGGCAGAACCGGTTTCTCACAGGTAATACTGATAATTGTTTTACAACCCCCTTCCCAACTTGTTAGCCCTTCTTGACCTTCATGACAGACCCCATCAACTTGGCAGCAATCATGTGACTAACCCACCCATCTGCCTGTTTTTCCCTGCTGTGATGACCTGGAGCAGACTACCTCCCAATCACGTTAAAGACCTGCCCCTATTAGGGGACCATTTAAAAAGCATTCAACCTCAAAAGGCAGTCATCATTGTTTTGTTAAGCACTGAATGGGTTATGTGTTTTTTGAGTTATAGCCACCATGTTTTCCTAGCTTTGACCCCCTCTACTACAATAAGGAGGTGAACCTCTTCTCGTTCTCTCTCTCTCTCTTTCTCTCTCTCTTTCCTTTTCTGATTTATTTCTAAATAAACAATATTTTTCAGTCAACCTTCTGTGCAATTCTTTGCATCTTTCGCATGGCACTGGGTCACAAACAAGACATCCCTCATAGGGCCTGAACTAACATTTTGGAGGCAATGCTGGGATTTTTAATCTAACATTTTGGGAGGCCACAGTGAGATATTATGACTTAACACTTATTTTTATTAAAATGCTCTCTTTTAAAAAATTATCTGAACTGAACACATACATAATATGATGAGTAAAACTTTAACCCAAAACTTTTAAGTAACAAATTGAGAATATTTTTTGTCATGACTTTTGCTTTAAGTTTCTGTATTTTCATAAGTTGAGGTCTATTTGTAGATAAATATTTTTAAGCTTAGAATTTCAATAAAACCAATTGATTAACAACTTTTCATGTGATGGATCAGATAATGAATAGATTGACAACTCTGGGACCATAATCCTTCCTTGACATGGGTATCAGACCTCTGAGAGCCTACATTCTTCATGTTAATTTAACTTGGTGGTACTACATTGAAAAGAAACTTGGAACTGTCCCAGAGACAACTTCTAAGGCCTCATCTTGATTTTTGTCCTCCCAAGAGTAAACAGTTTTATAGACTCAGAATTTGAGTAGTAGTGTTGGTCTGAAAATAAAAATCTTTGACAATTTTAACAAAGGTGATGGTTGAGCTAAAATAATTAACAGGATAGATGAAGACTCAGGCCTGGGGAACAGTCAAGAATCCAGGGAATCCAGCCCCAGGCAAATTGCCAGTCTGGATGGGGG
Source organism: Carlito syrichta (assembly GCF_000164805.1). Lineage (NCBI taxonomy): Eukaryota > Metazoa > Chordata > Mammalia > Primates > Tarsiidae > Carlito > Carlito syrichta. Next base: position 329,945 of record NW_007245639.1, read on the forward strand.
TAGTGGCTATGGCTGTTGCCCACCAGCCTACTTCACTACAACTTGCTACTGGACTTTGGATACTCACTGCCTTTAAGAGAAGAAGGAATTCCAAGCAATCTCAGATCATTTAGGTGTCAGTTTTCAAGGAAAGCCAATATTTGTGGGTTTGAAACTTCTAAAATGGAAAAAATTATCATCCTCTTCCCCTCAGTCACATGAAATTTTTGATTTTCAAGATCAGTGGTTATGTTGCTAATGAGGAAAAAAATCACATGTCTTCTATGGCTTACTTATTTCAATAAAATATCCACCTATGCATTTCTTTACATACTAATCACCTATTCATCATAAATTTCCTCCAAATAACTTCATGGTAACTTACTTCCTTTACCTCCTGCCAAAAGCTTACCCTTATTATCATAAGTAACCATCTCCATAATGAGGTAGAAAGTCTTGGAGTGGCATCCATTTCTTACCTATCTGTATTCATTTCTTACCTGTCTGTGTCTTACTTCACCTTAACATCTGTAGTACACTGGAGAGATGGTTTTAAAAAAATTATCAGACTTAGAAGACATTCTTTATTTCCTTCTGAGTTTCATATTCCTTTCTGTTTTATAAGTCCCAGGAATAAAATCATGTCTTCTCTGTTTTTTTCTTTTTTCCACTTTCTCTTCCCAGATTCTATCCCAAATTAGCAACTTTGACCAAAACCAATTTAATCTGCAAATTGTTTCATCCTAATTTTCTTGTCATTGTACAGATGAATTAAATTTGTGGATATTCACTTCAGAAAAAAGAAAATACTTTTTATCCTGTGAGACTTTTTGGTACAAACAGCAGAGGCGAATTTTTATGTGCCTCTTTATATTGTATTGAACCAGGGTAATGCCTGTACCACCCTTTTCCAAGTTCAGAGAATTACAGTGTTTTCAGTTGATGCAAAAATATGATGCCCTTTCAACCAAAGGAGCTCAAGCTGCTCACCATTCAGGACCATGCATTTCCCTAAAAATTGCTCTAGGTTAAGAAGATTCACTTTGTCACAAATCCTCCCAGGGGAGCCTTCATCCAATGATAGGCCCATTTGCAGAGTACAGAGGCTCAACTTCCTTCTCTCATTTCAGAATGTAAGACACCTCTAGATGTCATGTCCATGCTAGGGGTCCACAGAAACCTGTTTGTGACAACTGCATTCTACTGAGCCGCTCCAGTAAAGCTGTTTTCTTCATTCCTTCATGGGTATAATGTTCCCAAGAACATTACCGATGAGCTTACTGCATGCCATGTCCATCACAGGGTCAGTAATAATAAGGGATCATGATAGAAAAAGTGATTGACTTTTTATATAAATGTAACATATTTGTAAGATTGATACATTTACTTATTAAACATATTCTTTTATTATTTTTTATGCTATATTATTTCAATGACAATAATGAAATCCACTAAATATTTAAGGAGAAAATTACACTACTCTTGCAATTACTTTTCCAAGCACTGGAGAAAGAGGAAATACTTCTTAATACATGTTAAGAAGCTAACATATATTTGATACTTATACTTAAGAAGTATGTTGTAAGGAAAGAAAATTATAGGCCAATATTTTTCACAAGCACAAATGCAAACATCATAAAAGAAATACATGAAACTTGACTATATCACAAACACGATGAATTTTTTTTCCCAGAGTTATATTTCATAGCATATACTCTACAGAAATAAAATGTGTGTGAACCAAAATACCAAAATAAATTATTGTAATTTTGGAAACACTGACATAATTAAAAAGTAAAAACAAATGGTCACCAACCGAAGAACGGATAAATAAAATGCGACATATTTACAAAGAAATAATATGTAGCATTGAAGAGAAACTACAGCTATATAAAATATGGATGAATTTCACAAAATAATTTTACATAGAAGTGAAGCAGGCATGGTTAGGACAGCACATGTCTTAGATGCAGTTAGGTAAGTGTTCTTAGGCAGCTCTGATTTAGATAACTTAGGAATATGGTGGTTAAGCATTTGAGCATCTTCTTTTCAGTACACAGCCTTCACCTGACCAGCCCCACATATCTGCGATGACCACCTTGTAGGTTGGAATATAGAATTATCAATACAGTAAGTCACAGAAACAATGGGGAATTACCCAAAACACAGAAGCATGATGTTCTAAGAAAAGACCAAATCTATTTAGACAGAAACTTTCATTACTTAGAAAGTACTTGTGACCTTAAAAGATTAAGGGTTAGTAATCAATACTTGTGCTCAAATACCTATAGTCCTCCACTCTTAGCTTATGAAATAGTTTCCTTAATTATCATTATGGACATTATTATAAAAAGCTTGGTGAAGGTAAGCTCATGTCTTTCTTTTTAAGACACCCACGTTCTCCCTTTAGCATGTTTTCACTCTAATAAACTATAATTTGAGTCTCTTTGTGACTCATTCTTAATTTATCTCTCACAGCGAAGTCAAAACCTACAGAACAATTACACTCCCCCCCACTAACATCAAAAGAAGTCAACTTCAAAATATATATACTCTTGAACCCTCGTTTCTGTAAAGTTTGTGAATGTGGAAACATCCGCTAAACTTGAAAAGAATGAATTTTGTGCAATAGTAAGTAAAAACACTGAGTATAATGGGTTTGAAAGTAAACAGGGTATAAATCATTGGAGATAATGAGAATAGACAATAGTTTCATAAAACCTTGCCCTCACATGAGAAAAGAGATAAGAAGTAGTGGAGGTGGGTGGAAAATATGGATATTTTCTTTTCAAAATGGAAGAAATTAAAGTATGTTTGTGGATAAAAATTAACTAACACTGAAGGATAAACTGAGGCTTGAAAGAAAGAGGAGGGGATTTACAGTGTAATGTCCTTGAGTAAGAGAAAGAGGATAAGCATTTGCATACAGGTTGAAGAGTTGGCTTTGAAAGAATCACAGGTAAACTACACCAGGTCACAGGAAGAAAGTAACAACACATGACTACAGAAAGAAATGATATGGCAGCAAGAATTACAAATTTCTTTTCTGATTACTCTTCTACCCACTCACTTCTCTGATTTTATCTTCCACTTCTCTCCCAGTCTTCCTCGTCTCTTTGCTATTCTTTAATCAGAAAGATTTTCTCAAATCTCAGTACCTTTTGGCTGATGTTTTTCCCATGGATATTTATGTAGCTTCAAGTTTCAACTCTTTGAAGCTTCTGCACATTTACTATTTTCTTTTTGAGATATTCTCTGGCTACCACACAGAAAATGGCAACTCCTTATTTTCATTCTCTGCTTTGTTGATCTCTTTATCATTTAACAGCCATCCAATATATTACATTCTGTATTTATTTCACTCACTTAATACCTACTTTCTTCCCAATGTCGTTGAATAATTTGATCATAACTCTATTCTTCATTTCTGCCTTGGATGAGAAATGGGTATGGACTGGTCATCTTTGGGCATACTTATGAATGGTCTCCCATAATCCGCGGTAATGAATAACATCTATTGTTGATATTGGTTCATTTTATTTAAACTGTTCCAAGAGTGAAAAAAAATAAATGATTCTTAAGCATTCAAAAGAGACTAGGACAACGTTAACCTCATATCAAAATCAGACAAAAATAATGCAAATAAAAATATAGACTAGTTACATTTATTAATATAAGTGCAGAAAACTAAAATAAAATTTAGTGTTTGGGAAAGAGTAATGGCTTATGATAAGCTAGATCTTACATAAAGCATTAAAGTTGAATTTCTTCATTAACAGATTAAAAGAGAAAAATATTAAGTTATCTTCATCATAGACATTGAAAAATATTTAATAAAGCAGCATTCAGTTTATATTTAAATATGAATATAATCAAACTGCAAAGATAACTTAACATGTTAAGGAAAGCTTATCAGAAATCTGTAGTAAACACTGAGCTTAGTGTTGAAACAAAGGAAATCATCAGACCAGCATGCTCAGTGTTTTCAGAGCTATTTCATATATACTGACCATTCTAGTTAGTGCAATAAGATCAGTTCAAACATTAGACTACAAATCTTGGGGTGAAAAATAATTAAATTCATTTGTTAATAAGAATATCTACCTGGATATCTAAAAGGAATGACAGGAAACTATAGGAATTTAGGAATAATCATATCAAAAATTTATTTCAAATTTTAGACCATGTCTTTTTTTTGTTTTGTTTTGTTTTGTTTTTTGAGTTGGAGTCTCACTCTGCCACCCCGACTGGGGGGGGTGGCCTCTCCCGGCCACCGCTGCCTCGACCCGCTGGGCTCCAGTAATCCTTCCGCCTCAGCCTTCCAAGTAGCCGGAACTACAGGTGCAAGCTACCATGCCCGGCTAACTTTTTTGATTTATTGTAGAGATGAGGTCTTGCCAGGTTGGCCAGGTGGGTCTCGAACCCACAGGCTCAGGTAATTCACTCACCTCGGCCTCTCAAAGTGTGGGATTACAGGCTGAGCCACCAAATCCAGCCCATATCGTTTTTTTAAAGACTGTGGAATGTTATATCATCTTCAAAAATGGAAAGATAATACTTTAATGTAAACGTTCTCTGCAAATTGATGTTTGAATTCAATTCAATTTCATTCAAAAATCCAAAAATATATAGAACATGGGTTAACAAGCCAGGACCTGTGGGCCAAATCTGCCCAGAGCCTGATTTTATAAATAAAATGTGTTGGAACAAAGCCATGACAGTGTGCTTACAAATTACGCTTATGGCTGTTTTTCAGTGCAACGGCAAAGTTGAATATTTGTAATAGAGATCATACGGTCTGCAAAGTCTAAGTATTTATTACTTGGCCTTTATAGAAAATGTTTGCTGATTCTCAATAAACAAAGACTCCCAAGTAGGTCAAAGTCATTCATAGAAAAGAATAAACAGAAAGTTCTCTAAAACATTGTGTGTGTGTGTGTGTGTGTATGTGTGTGTGTGTGTGTGTGTTGGTGTGTGTATGTGTGAGTCCGTGTGTGTTAGCGTGAAAATGTTTGATTCCATTAAATGAAAAAAATTTAATGTTTGATTCCATTAAATGAAAACAAAAGAAAGTCCTCAATTCTAGATGTAAGCTAATAAACATTTATAGAAAAAAAGTGGAAGTAGTTGCTATTGGAATGCAAGTACATGGAACGGGAGGGTGGACTGAAGTTTTTGTCTTAAATATGTCGTTCTTGTTTGCTTTTTTTCTGAGTATATATCCATTTCAGGAGATAAAAACAGAAAAGTTTAGTCAATAGATATGATTATTTATTTTCTCTGTCTTCTTTATGGCAGCTGGACAATCAGTGTTTAACTTGCATTTTCCCTTTTCTTGTGGTCTAATCGGAATTATTACTTCTTACTGATTCTTCGTTCCAAGCACTAAAGAGACACAGATACTCAGTTATGGGCCAGAATCCAGAGAATGAGGCTCAGGTAGGACATGACTTCATGGGTGCTGTGGTTGGAGCATCTCCGGGCCTAGCATGCTTAGGAATCTGTGGTCTTCTATGCTCCCTGTTCTCTGGTCTTCTCATTTTATGCTTTGAGGCTCTGTATCCTAAAAGATGAATAATTCTGTGTAGACTTTTCATATGCATTTTTTTTTATGATCCTGTGGTTCACTTCTGTCAGGCTAGAGTGTTTGGAGTTGTGTGATGCTCCTGGATATCTGTTCCTGGCACTTAGAAAGGCTTCTTCCTGTGCTAAAGCTAACAGAAAGGATAGCAACATGTAGAACAGAGGATTTCACTAGAGTAGAGTTCTAAAGTATCGTTTTTATAGGGTCAAAGGATGCCATAGAAGCATTCCTAGGAGTTGGAGGCATAAGAGAACTATAATGACTGCCAGTGTCCAACGTAGACTCTTTCCACCTAGACTTCTGACAGCATAGATTCAACAGTGGTGCCATGCAGAAAACTCTCCCAAGGATCAGCCATCACTTTGCCTCCTTCTGGCCAATCTGTGGCAGGGTAGTCAACCCACGTTCACCTTCATGTTTCAAACCCTTGGTCAATTTTTCCAAGAAGGAAACAAAAGACAGTGTATTGCAGTGCCAGTCGTCAAGGGCAAGGATGAATGTCTAGTTTTCTCTTTGGATTGGAGAACCTTTCAGACCCATGGTGTAATGTTTCTCATGAAGGTGCCTTCTGAGTTTGATAGCTAGAAGCACAATGCAAATCATTTGCCTTCATCTGTTTAACTAGTAAGAAATACAACCCTTTTTTTAAGTGGGAAAGAGACTTATTTTTTTATTTGAGGATGGCAAGATTATTTTTCAAAAGTCTTTACATGTAAATGAATTAGCTGCTGTTGTTTTAAAGAAGTAGAACATCTGGGAAGCAAGTTTCATTGCTTAAACATATGGTGTTCCTATACTAGAGGAAAACTATGTTAACAAATGAGACAACAGAAAAGTTATAATGTATTTAGAATTAGAAAAAAGAAATAGAAACTCAATATTTTGAATTCAAATAGTTCTAAAAAATTACATATGGCAAAGAATGGGAATATAAAATTGTAGTTTGGAAGAGGTTTGCTATCAGACTTTAGAAAATGCCGGTAAGCAGTCATATATTGCACTTTAACCATTTTCAGTGTGCATTTACAGAAAAATAGCATCCCTTAGGCTTAGCCATTGGTATTGACTGGTGACAGGGGCTTTTAAAAGAGCATACAGATTGAGGAAACCATCATCTTGATCACTAAGTGGTGATATAATAACAGACTAAAGTGTTGTTTCTCAAAAGATGTCAAGAATAAATAGTTGGGAAGAGAACTAAAGAGCGACATTGAAAATGAGCAATTGTAGGCCAGGTCTATTCAAACACACACGCATCTATAGTGATAACATGAACAGAGGAGTCACCAGTTACATGGGTGGTCATCTGGTCAGCAGGAGAAACAGCATTTCCCAGTCCTAGCTGCACATAAGCACAACCAATCTGGTGAACGGGGGATACAAAATCATTGAGTCCTCCCAATTCAAGACAGTACTCTCCATGTTTCTTTTAATGACAAACAACCATTTTTGTTCCTGCTACGCTTTTAGTAGCCAAGTACACACATTCCTCTCAACAGATTGGTCAGGGGTTTATTTCTTAGAGAATCACATCTCACCTGCCACTGGGGGAATACATCTCCCAATAGAGGCTACTGCATGGTTTGTTCTATCAGCTTCCAGATTAAAAGACTAAGATTATTAGTATTCATCTCCTAATTGGAAAGAACAAGAGACTATTCATTTTACCAGAGTAAAGACCAGGAGTCTGTACTCAGATTCAAGTAAATGAAGACAATAAGAAAAATTAAAAATAAAGACTAAAGAGCAGAAATATGAGGTGATAGAAAATAATAGTTGAAAGAAACAAGGAAGGTGAACCTGAGAAAGAGAAATCTCTGACCACCCATCTGCCATCTCAGACATGTGGACATCTTTCCTTCAAAGAAGGGATCATACATAATTTGGATCTCAAACTCAAATTCTAACCAATGTTTTAAATGTCATAGATAGATTTCAACTCACTGCAAGGAGTTTCATTGTAATTAGAATCACTGGAAAAATGGAATTAATTTTCTCATAAGATTAGAGAAATATTTGACACTCAAAGTATTAGAAAGAAAAGTTAGAAACCTCAATAGAATCTTCCAAGAATTTTGAGTTCCTCAATTAAAAAAAAAATATTGATAGAAAATAAGTGTTTTCAGAGATCTTCACTGATGCTGTTGCATGTATAATGATAATCAGGTGTTATTAAAGAGATACTTTGCCCTGATAACCAGAAAAATTGAGCTGACTGAAATCTTTCGGGGAAATTTATACACCAAAAACATTGGCAAACAGAAGTTATTTTAAATTCTGCTTGTGTTAATTGAAATTAGCATACACAAGTCTCTGGGGAGTAAGATAGAGCTGTTGGAACAAAGTAGTGAAGAAATTCAGTCCTTTCCAAAAAACATAATGAAACTCAAGTTGGAAAATTAATTAAGAATCAGACCCATTAAGATATAATGGTTGGTTACTGGTGTCATTAGGAAGAAAATCTACAACTTAATACTTGGACATATTCACAATTAGGTAAAAGATAGCAGACAATTTCCAGACTCTAAAGTGGATGGGGAAAAAAAAAAACTTGTAACATCCCACCAAGCCTAGCTAATTTAAAAGTAAAATGTGCCAGTTTCTGGTTTCAAATGTTTTTCATCTTACTGAGAAATCATGATACCTATAGGAAGAACTGAAAGCAGAAATTCTTCAGGGATGGCAATAATAATAGCCAATCATTTATAATAACTGAAAAACATTATTATTATTATGATGGATACAATATTCTTTGCTGATATTATCTCGTTTAGCCTTTCCAAGAACTGAATGAGTTATTATACTATTGTTAATCCTATTTTATAGAAATGGAGGCCAAAAGAGGTTAATTTGACCAAGATTTCAGAAAATTAAGAAAATTTAAAACTGGGTTATTTATGAATTAATTATAGAGAGGCACTAGCTTGGAAGAAAGTGCTTAGAATAGATTTCTCAGGAAAGAAAGTTAGGAAGGCATTGACATAAAGTCAGGAGTAATTAGACTACATTACATTGGGAGCATGAAGAGTGAAATATACCCAGGCTGTTTCTGGAAAGCATGTTTTTCATTTTTTTTAAACCAACGTGTTCTCTTGATAATACCATCCCATGATGCTACAGTACACTTGACAGTGAATTTAATATATCTAAATTAAGTTAAAGTCATTTTGGGAGAAAATATTTTCTAGTGTAGTCATTTAGTCAGCTTGATTGTCAAATTTTTCTCTAAATGATAGTGTGAAATTTATGTGAAAGATATAGAATATGTGAACAACACAATGGACAAGCTTATAATTAACCTTAATCTTGCACCCAAACTTTATCATAGACTTTCCTCAAGTAACTATAAAACATATATAAAATATGATCATGCATTTCCCATGAGATAAATCTCAACATTTTTAAAAATTTAGTATAAAATATACCATAATCACTAATCACAATGTAATTAGGATTGATATCAATAACAAAAATAAATCTTTTTAAATTAAAAAAACATAATTCTAAACAGTTTCAGGATAGAAACAAATTATAATAAAAATTTGAAAATATAACTATAACAAAATGACTAAAATAAAACATTTCAACTCTATATTCAACTAAAATATTATTAGATGCAAACTCACACCTTTTAACACATACTGATGAATAAGAAATGGCAAAAAGTCAATGAGCTAAACCTGTAACACAAAAGTTAGGAGATTAGCAAAATCCTTCCACCATGTAAAGACACAGCTAGAAGCACCATCGATGCATGAAGAATCAGGCCCTCACCAACAAGATAACTTCTAGCACGTTGATCTTGGACTTCCCAGCCTCTAGAACTATGAAAAATAAATGTTTGTTGTTTATAAGCCACCCAGTTTATGGTATTTTGTTACAGCAACTCAAACAGCCTAAGACAAGGGTTAGGACTATAGATTCTACTTCTAACTTTTCTTTTATGTATTAGTTAGCAATGTTAACTAAGTTACTCAGCCATTGTGTGACTCAACTTTTCTATCTATAAAATGTGGGTGACAATAGCAACTACTCTATAGGGCTATTTTAATTTTTAAATGAAAAAAAAAATAAGATTAGCAAAATAACAAACTGATGCAAAGTGTAATTTAAAAAATAATGAACAAAAATTCAGAAATAGGCAAGATAATAGAAAAAATTAAAAATTGATAGATTAAAATAGAGATATTAATGCAACATAAAAACATGTTGCAATAATAACATAGAGAGGAAAAGCATATATTGGAAAAATTATGAATAAAACTGGTCAATTGTAGGTTAATTTCTTTCCTAAATAAAAATATAAAAATATTAACCAAATATTGATGAATCAAACCCAGTAATATATAAGTATATTTTATGATAAAGGTTAATTTCTCATTGAAAATTTATTACTGTAATTCATCATATTAACAGATTAAAAGTTTATCAATAAGTAGAGACAAAAAATGGATAAAGTTAAATGCCAGTGCATGATACAAAAAGGAGTTTATTTTATAGATAAAAAGTGCCTATTTACATTTAAAAAACCCATTATATTTTAAACAAAATCAATATGGTATGCCTATTATTTTTTTCTCCTTTTCACTGTGATTTTGAAAAACCTAATCATAGGGGTAATACATTTTTTATTCCAAGTTCTTTTAATTTTTTTCACAAGCAAATTCCAAAAAATTTACAAATTAATTATTACAATTAACAGAAGAATCTTGAAAGTTTTCCAGAAATATGATAAATCTAAAAAATTTATGCTCTTGGTATATGCATTTCTATATACCAAGAGCATAATTAATTACCAAGAGCATGAATTTCAGAAATTAGAAGAAAAAGCATTTAAAATATCAGACTATAAGATATCTAAGGGTAAATAAGTGTAGCTGTGGAGAAAATTTTTAAGCTTTCTGGCACATAATAAAAAAACTAGAACAATAAAATATTCTAGCAAGTTCAATGATATAACAATTTACTATCTTAATGCTCTTAGTTTTCTTCAAATTGTTACATCCTCTCAAATATAATTCTGTTCAAGTCTTCAGTAGGATCTTGTATGAAAATGCAAGAGCCAAGCAGTAGTTAAGTGACATTGCTAAAGAAAAATTAAAGATATTTTCTATAACAAATATTCAACATTGACATACAATTACAGTAAATAAAAAGTTTTATAAGAATGCAAGGATATATATATATATATAATTAGAATTTGAGAGGTTCTAGAAAAAGGCATATATACACATCACCTGATATTTCATTGCTTCATCATTGCAATCATGTTGAAAGAAATTGCATAGAATTAATAGTGCTCAGATAACATGTCCACATAGAAAAATAAATAAATTTAAATATTTTATTACACAAAACACAAGTGTCATTCAGAGAATTACATACTTATATGTGAAATAAAAGCTGTAAAATATTAAAAATGAGTATATTTCTATTATCTCAAAATCACTATAGATTTCTCAATAAGATGCAAATATGTCAGAGCATCAAGACCATCAAACATGAATCTCTTCAAATTAAGAGATTCTGTTATAAAGCAATGTGATAAGAAATGTGAAAGACAGTCTAAAATTAAAAGTATTTTCCACATATACACAAAAAAATTTGTGGCATCCAGAATATGTGAATAAGAATGAAAAAGAAACATAATGAATTAATTATCATTGACTAACTACCAAAACAAACTATTCTAAAAGTCTCAGTGACTTAGCACAATAAAGCTTTATTTATCACTCATGTTTTACTCTAATTTCTTATTTAGCTTGCAGCATTCCAAATGATGATTCAGAGAATAATTTCCTTTATAATGACTCACCTGGGATCTTTTTTTTTTTTTGAGTTGGAGTCTCACTCTGTCGCCCAAACTGGAGTGCAGTGGCCCTCCCGGCCACCGCAGCCTTGACCTGCAGGGCTCCAGTGATCCTTCCGCCTTAGCCTTCCGAGTAGCTGGAACTACAGGTGCGCACTACCACACCCGGCTAATTTTTGATTTATTGTAGAGATGAGGTCTCGCCAAGTTGCCCAGGCGGATCTTGAACCCACGGGCTCAGGCAATCCACTCACCTCAGCCTCCCAAAGGACGGGATTACAGGCTGAGCCACTGAGCCCAGTACCTGGGATCTTAAATCCTTCACTAGATCTTCAGATTTTGGTGGATGATAAAATAGATATAGTGGGTAACAGATCTGAATAAACATTTCTCAAAAGGAAAGACACAAATGGCAAATAAACATATGAATAATTGCTCAAAATTAGCAGTCATCAGAAAAATGCTTATTAAAACCACAATAAGATGTCACTTCATACCTGTTAGAATGGCGAGTATAAAAAGATGAAAGGTGGTGAAGACATGGGGCGAAGGAAATTTTTGTAAGCTATTGGTAGGAATGCAAATTAGCCATATGGAAAGCAATAGTTTCCTCAAAAATTAAATATAAAATGATCATATGATTCAACAACTCCACATCTGAGTATATGCCTGAGGGAAATTAATCCATAATGTTAAAAAGACATCTACACTCCCATGCTCATTGCAACATTATTCATTATAGCTAAGATAAAGAATCAACTTAAGTGTTCAACAAAGGACAAGCGGACAAAAAAAAAAAAAAAATGCTATATATGCACAATAGAACACTATTCAGCCTTTAAAAAGAAGAAAATCTTGAACTTGTGATAAGAATTAGCCTGGAGGGCATAATGTTAAATAAGCCAGGCACAGAAAGGCAAATACCATATGACCTCACTTATATGTGGAAGCTAGAAAAAGTCAAACTGGTAGAAGTAGAGAGTAAATGGTGGTCACTAGGGGCTGGCAGTGATAGTGAGGGGGTTTGGGTAAGCATTGATCAAAAGACACAACATTTGAGTTAGAAGACATAAGTTCAAGAGATCTACTGTACAACTTGGTGACTATAGTTGATAACAATGTACTATTTGCTTAAGAACTGTTAAGTGAGTAAATTTTAAGTATTGTCACCACTCATAAAAAAAGGAGGAAGAAAGAAAGTGTGAACTTTTCAAAATCTTAGGTCATTTAAAAGAATAATATGAGCTACAAATCACAAACCTTGGCACTAGTCTTAGAAGAAAAAAAATGTTTTTCAATTGTAATTTTAAAAAAAGGAAAATGAAAGAGTAAAAACAGATGAATCTATCTGATAAAAAAGTATGAAGTAAGAGGGGATAATTTTGTTGACACTACATTGTGATGTGATGAGATAGTTTGGTAATTTCAAGAGTGTGGAGAGAGTTTGAAAAAATAATTTTGACTTCACGTTTCTAGTCGGACATTTAAAGAGCTCGGAAGTCATATCTTTCATTCGCACAACAGTAAAAAAAAGTTGAAAACTAGCCATTCTTAGATTCACCAGAGAATTGAAGTCTCAGCACGTACCACAGCTGCTAAAGCCAGAAAGATAGGAGGATACCAAAAATTACAGCTTATCAGAAGCATCAACTACGCGGAAGTTACCGCTGGGACCAGCACAGGGTAAGAACACTGATAGGGTAATTGGCAAGTTGCTGGAAAACGGTATGAACTGGTTTGGGAGATTAAAATCTCCTGAAGGATTAGGCTTAGGGGAAGAGCTGCACTTTTCATAAGTTTTACCTCCAGGAGTTCTATCTGGTTTCCACTGTGATTATAAGAGAAAAAATCCCCTTATGTTTATGGAAGGGGAAGGCGACAAGTCAGTGTTTTGAAATATTCCCAGAACATTGTGTGCTCCTAAAAAAAATGACTGCGCTCAAAGGGAAAAAAGTTTAACTCATATGGGGGAAGGGGGTTATCCATTTTCAGCCACTTCTAGCTTTCAATGTGGGAGGAAATGTTACCCCAACCCAGTTTTTTCTAGCCTTTCTATTTTACCTAAAGTTTTAAAGCAAAACTGAACAGAACAAAAAAACTGAAGCATTTGGAAAAGTCGCAGAGCTCTCTGTGGGGCACTAGGTCAACAAAATATTGATGCCTAATATCAGGTGACAGAACACTTTTTCTGCCCCTACATTTTGCTACCACATGAATGGGCTGCTGACCCAGATGGGGATAATAGGGAATTATGGGTGAAAAGAACCACAGAGCTCAGATCCTACTTAAAAAGGAATCTCAAGGGAAATCAAAGACAGTAGGGAGACAGAAACAAGGCTCCAAAGAAGTCAGTTTTGGACACTAACAGGTACACAGAGAATAAACACAGCTAAATTTCTAGCCAGATAAAAATAAAATAGTACACTGAAGGCCTGTCAAACTCAGTTCCGTTTACCAGATGTGTTGTCTCTGGCACATGACAAAAAATTACAAGCAACAAACACAGTGCAAGGAGATATAGATAAATCCACTATTATACTTCTAGAATCTAATGCCTCTACTTTCGGAATTGACAGATGAAGCAGGCATAAACTCAGTAAAAATAGAGCAGAATTTACCAGCATCATCCATCAATTGGATATAATTGACAGTTATATACTACTTTAACAACAGCAGAATACACATCCTTTTCAAATTCACATGAAACATTTACCAAGACTCTGGGTCACAAAACACATGTTCACAATTTAAAACAAGAGAAAGCATATAAACAATGCTCTCAGAGCACAGTGAAATTAGACTAGATATCAATAACATAAGAAAGGGAGAAAATTATTTGGCTATTAAACAACCAACGTCTAAAAAGCACATGGATAAAAACTGACACAGAAAATTATAAAAAAACTTTGTGAACTGAATGAAAATAAATTCCAACTAATAAAAATCTGTGAGATGCAGTAAAAGCAGAGCGTAGAGGGAAATGTATAGCACTGAAAGCATATATGAGAAAAGAAGGAAGATCTGTAAATAATCTAAGCTTTCAACATGGAACTCTAGAAAAATAAAAGGAAATTGAATACCAAATTAGCAAAAGACAGGAAATAATAAAATTTAGAGTGAAAGTCATTGAAGTCAAAATCAGAAAGTTAACAGATAAAATTAATGTAATGATAACCAAGAGGTGGCTCTTAGAGAGGTTAATAATATTAATAAATCTGTAACCAGCTTAGCTTTGGGGGTAAGGGTAGCACAGAAGATACAAGTTACTAATAACAGAAATAAATGACAGACCATCACAATTGATCTCAGAGACTTTAAAAAAATACAGAAATATGATTGACAACTTTAAGCCTACATATTTGATAGCTGGATTGAAACAGACTCATTATTTGAAGACTCAATCTACTAAAACTCACACTAGAAGAATAGATCATCTAAATGGATTCATAGCTATTGAAAAAATTAAATGGGCATTTATTAACCTTCCTGAACCAAAGACAGTAGGTTGAGGGCTTCACTGGTAAATTCTGTGAAACATTTAAAAAATTGGGCTGATTCTGTTCAATGTCTTTCAGAGAATTGAAGTAGAGCAAACAGTTTTAACTCATTCTATGAGGCCAGCATTACTATAACCCTAAAAATGGAAAATGGCTTTACTGGAGAGGAAAATAACAGATGATTACTAATGAGAGATGATCTTTCATTGGTACAGAGACAAAATCTGCAACAAAAATTTAGCAAATCCATTTCCCAAAAATGTATTTTAAAAATTACGCACTGCAATGGTTTACATTTTTACTCCCTCCAAAACTCACTTTGAAGTATATTTCCAGTGTAGTAGTACTGAGAGGTGGCCTTTAAGAGGTGAGTAGGTCATGAGAGTTCTATCCTCATGAATAGACTTATTTGTCCATTTATGAATTGATGGATCAATGGTCAATGGATTAATGGTCAATAGATTATCATGGGACCGAGACTGGTGACTTCATAAGAAGAGGATAAGAGACCTAAGCTCATATGCTCAGCTTGCTGAACATGTGATGCCCTATGTGTCCCCAGGGGACTCTGCAGAGAATCCCCACCAGCAAGGAGATCCTCACCAGATGTGGCCTTCCCTGCTTGGACTTTTTAGCCTCCGTATCTGTTAGAAATAAACTTATTTTCTTCATCAATTATCCCGTTTTAGGTATTCTGTTATAAGTAACAGAAGCAGCAACAAAAACTAAGACACACATCATGTTCAGATGAATGTATTCCAGGTATGAAAGCCCAAGTCAACATTTGAAGAATAATTAACGTAATGCATTATGTTATTAGGCTAAAGAAGAAAATCATATGATCAGATCAGATTCATTGAGGCAGAAAAATTATGGGACAAAATCCAGCACCCGTCCACAATAAAAAGAACAAACTCTCAGCAAGTTAGAATTAGAGGGTACCTTCCTCAACCTGATAAAGACCATCTATAAATCCTCTAGCTAAATTATATGTAAGAGTAAAAAACTAGGATTTTTCACCTAAGACAAAAAGCAAGCAAGGTTGTCTCTTCTTGCTAATTATATTCCACTACTAAAAACACAAGCTAATGCAATAATAAAATAGAAAAAAGAAGACACATATAGGAAAGAAAAAACGAAATTGTCTTTGTTCACAGATTATTTAATTGTTCATGTAGAAAATCAAAAAAGTTGACAAAAAGTCTCCTGAAATTAATAAGCAATTATAGCAAGGTCATAGGATATAATGTTAATATACAATATTTAATTGCTTTCCTACATACCAGCAATAAATCATTGGCATTTGAAATTATACCATTTGCATAGCATAGAAAAGAAATAATCAGGTATAAATCTAACATAATTGCTAGAGTATTCATATTAGAAAAGCTGCATAACTCTGCCAAAATAAATCAAATAAGATAAAAATAAATTGATGTTTATCATGTTCTTGGGTAGGAAAATTCACAATTATTAAGATACCATTTCTTTTCAATTTGTTCTGTAGATTTAAAACAATACTAATCAAAATTCTAGAATGCTATTTTGTCGATATTGACAAACTAATTCCAAGGCTTATGGAAAGATAAAATGCTCATAATAGCTAACATAATACTTCAAAAGAACAAAATTGGAGGATTCCTATTTCAAGAGTTACTATAAAGTTACAGTGATCAAAACAGTGTGATATTGTCTGTCATAGACAAGAATTCAATGGACAGAATAGCAAGCTCAAAAATAAACCCATACCAGTGGAGAAAACAGATCTTTGACAAAAGAGAATAGGTGATTCAATGTAGAAAAAATAGTCTTTATTATAACAGGTGGTAGAACAATTTGTACACACACATGAAATATTAATAGATTTTACACGTGTTACAAAAATGAATCGTAGACCTAAATGTGCAATGCAAAACTATACAACTTCTAGAAGACAGCAGTAGAGAAAGTCTAGATGATATTGGGTTAGGTGATAACTTTTTAGATATAATATCAAAAACATGGTCAGTGGAAAAAGGTGGTTGGTTATACCTCATTAAGGTTTTAAAAAAAACCTTAATGTTCTTCAAAAGATACAGTAAAAAATTATGAAAAGACAAGTCACAGATGGAAAGAAAATCTTTGCAAAATATGTGTCTGATAAAAGATTGGTGTCCCAAATATACAAGGTTTTAAATTGAGCAATAAGAAAATGAAAAACCCTATCACAAAATGGGCAAAAGATCTGAATAAACATCTCATTACAGAAGATATATAGATGAAAAAAAAGCATATGAAAAGATGTACATGTCATATATGATCAGGGAATTATAAATTAAAATAATGAGACAGTACTAGAATGACTAAAATTATTAGAATGACTAAAATCTAAAACATATTAGAATGACTAAAATCCAAAACATTGATGATATCAAATGCTAAGGTCAAAGGGGAGCAATAGAAACTCTAATTTAAGTTTCTAGGTGTTTATCAAACGAGAAGAAAACTTACGTTCAACAGCAACATGCAAACAAATATCTACAGCATTTTATTCATAATTGCCCAAACCTGAAAGCAAACAAGAAGCCTCTCAATAGGTCAATTGATAAATCACTTATATCATCGAGTATTATTCAGTGATAAAGAGAAATGAGTCTTCAAGCTGCAAAACAATCCAGGGCAATCTTAAAGGCATTTTGCTAAGTGAAAGGAGCTAGCCTGAAAAGGCTAGTTACTGTGTGATTCTAACTACTGTTTATCCTTGAACAACACAGGTTTGAACTGTATACATCCATTTGTACATGAATCTTTTTAAACCCAATGTGGATATAAAATATATCACTTGCAAAATGCAAAAGTCATGTATACACAGGACCAAAGATTCATACAAGTTAAAAGAAACTGACT
The DNA here is from genome assembly GCF_000164805.1 of Carlito syrichta. Classification (NCBI taxonomy): domain Eukaryota; kingdom Metazoa; phylum Chordata; class Mammalia; order Primates; family Tarsiidae; genus Carlito; species Carlito syrichta. The sequence continues at coordinate 347,700 of NW_007245639.1, forward strand.
GTAGAACTTGTGTATGTACATAATTCGAGTCCTGAAACCAGTACTCTGTGTATCCCAAGGGATGACTATATATGACTTCTGGAAAAGGAACAGCTCGTAAGACAGTAAAAAGATCAATGGTAGACAGAAGTTTAGGGGGATGGAAAAAATAACGAATAGATGAAGTGCAGGGATTTATTTAGAACACAAACTATTTTGCATAACACTGTAATGATGAACACATAACATGCATTAACTAAAACTCATAGAACTGTACAAAATACTGCAAGTTATAGAATTTTGGTAACAATAACACATTAATATGGTTCATCATAGTAGCAAATTTACCACAATAATGCAAGGAGGTAACAATTGGATAAATTGTGTGGGAGAAGAAAGGAAAGATGACATATGGTGTTTTTGTATTTTCTGTACTTTTTTTTGTAAACGTACAATTTCTCTTTAAAAAGTCTACTTTTTTAAACGGTCATTGTTAGGTTAAATTAGAGAGACTCAGAGGATTATTCAAACCTATTTAAAATTCATTTTTGTTTGGTAACAATTTCTTAATGTGTTTGCTCTGAGATATAACACAATGAAAGAACACAGAAATCATTTAGGCCTGTGGATTTAACAGACAGAAGCAACAAAATGCAAATACAGCAAGATAAATGGAGATGCTTGTAAAAATTTAATGAAATAATGAACCATAGAATCTAAACCAGAAGAGGAAGACAGCTTATAGAAGTGGAGAGATGGCTCAGCCTATAACCCTAGGACTTTGAGAGGCCGAGGCGAATGGATTGCCTTAGCTGCAAGTTTGAAACCAGTCCAGCACTTTGGCGAGACCTCGTCTCTGCAATCAAAAAAAAAAAATAACCGGGTGTGGTAGCACATGCCTGTAGTTCCAGCTACTTGGAAGGCTGAGGTGGAAGGATTGCCGGAGCCCAGCAGGTTGACACTGGGGTGTCCTTGAGTGTGCCACTACACTCCAGCCTTGGCGACGGAGTGAGACTCCAACTCAAAAAACAAACAAACAAAAAACCAAAAGAAGAGAGAATTTAAAGATTCAGTGGATTAGAGGGATTCATCATATTAAAGAATAATGGTAGTTGGAATAGTTTTTAAAAACTGAGCCAAGAATGTTGTAACCCTAAATTCATAAAAACATGAGTCTATAATGATAGAAATATATGCACCTCACATACATGCATCCATACATATGTATATACATCCATACAGAATTGGGGGGAAATCGACTGCTCTTCCGTACAGAAAAATGCAAATAATATACAAGACACTCTTTCCTACTAGGGGTTGGGCCTAGTTTCAAACTTCTTAAGTTTAGACGAGATTTAGTTTCTCACTTACAAAGAATACGTATGGAAAGAGAAAAATAACAATTTTGCAATACAAACACCCAACGAATACTACTTTACCCAAGTTATCATTATTAACTTCACCAGTGCTGTCATGTGGATTTTATGTGCCCCTAATATCATGGGATGAGAAAGGCGCTTCACCTCTGTGACTCCCCCCCCCCCCAGAATTCTATCAGGCTTGTTTAATTATAAGAAAAATGTAAAACTCATATACAGTAATGAAACATTCTACATGATAGTTTTCCACTACTGAAAGTTGCTGAGATAAGTCCCCCAAAAAAGGAAAAAAAAAAGAAAAAAAGCTGGGAAACTGTCACAGACCCAGTAACACAATGAGTAAATACAATACAGTCACAGGATTGGATTCTAAACAGGAAATGGATGTTAATGGAAAAATTAGTGTAATCCAAATAAAGATTAGAATGTAATTAATAACATGCCAGTGTGGGTCTCTTCACTTAGATTTGATGCTGAGTGGGCGAATTTTAGAGAGGCCAGCAAGGTTTTAAAACAAAGATTATTAGAGAAAGAAGGAAGAAAAGACAGGGAGACGTGCCACCAGAGCTGGCATGGGCGAAAGAAACCGGGCCGTTTGCTCTTTACAATAGACCTGATATACCTTCACAACAATTAGGTATATCAGAGCTCAGGTTACTGTCCCACTGGAGAGTGACATCTCCGGGCTCCTGATGGGAGGAGAATGGGAGGGGTGGTCTTTTCCTGATCACACTGTCTCTGGCAGGAGACCTGTCAGATGTTTCCAATGCACAAGTTCCTTAGCTAAAAGTTTGTGTTATAATCATCTCTATGGCTTTAGTCAGTCAAGGGGTGGTATTCAGCCTTCTAGGGAACCTGAAGTTTTCTTAGAGATAATTATGCTAAACCATGAATTGAAATGTTGGGCGGTCCTAGTCTTGCATTGATAGAGTTTTCTTTTGATTTGCTGAGAGCGTAGGGTAGGCTAACACTTGACCTGCAGTAAAATGTAATTTTAAAATGTCTGAACACTCCCTAAAACCTGCCTATGGGAAATTTATCTGTCTAAGTTTAACCTGTGCTAGCTACCCTGCCTCAAGATTATCATTAAAAAAAAAACAATAACAACATTGGTTAAAACTGGAATTGAATGAGGCGTATGTGGAAATTTTCTATAATATAATTACCACCTTTTTGTAAACCTTAAGTTATCCAAAAATAGAAAAAAAAAGTTTGCTTGGTTGTTTGTTTATTTATTTTTGAGTTTGAGTCTTACTCCATCGCCCAAGCTGGAGGCGCTGGAGTGTAGTGGCCCAGGCTGGAGTGTAGTAGCATGCTCATGGCCACCCTAGTGTCAATCTGTTGGGCTCAGGCGATCCTTCTGCCTCAGTCTTCCAAGTAGCCAGAACTGCAGGTGTGCAGTATCCTGCTTGGCTAATTTTTTTTTTGTAGAGATGAGGTGTCCAGGCTGAGTTTGAACCTGTGGGCTCAGGCCATCCCCTCACCTCTGCCACCCAAAGTGCTGGGATTACAGTTTTGAGCCACCATGACAGACCAAAAGTTTATTTTTTTAAAGGGAGCAAATAGGAGAAGAGAACTATCTAGGTTAAAGGCATAAAAAAGATCAGACAGAATCTAGTTTTAAAAGTGTTTACTTAAAACCTCCTGGTTTTGGAGTTTTGAGTTGTGATCATGTAAATCTTTTGCTGACATAGAATGGATTTATATATTTAGAGAAAAGAGAAGTTTAAAGAAGTGAGAAGCTGAGAGGCTGTGTTCACTATTGTGGGATCCATAGCTGTTGGTCCCCTAAGGGCTCACTGAAAAATCACTGCCAGGAGGCAAATTTATTAATGGGAAAGGGGCATAGAGTTGTTTTTAATGAGAATTACCAGGAGCCTTCAGAATGAAAACTCAACTTCCCAATGAGTTAGAGAAACTTAAACGCCATCATGAGGTTACAGAAAGAATCGGGACTTGTATTCTAGTAAAACAGGTTATGGGAGGGAAAAGAACATAATTCTCTTGAGGGGTAACAAAGGTGGAGAGAATGAATGGATGAGAGGTTGTCGTTTGTAAACAGTTTTCTTTGCAAGTTGAATGAATCTGAGAGACAGGCATGATTTTGTGAAATGTTGGGTCAGATCTGATTGCTTTCTTTCTTTCCTAACATAGAGAGGGGAAACAGTTTGGGAGAGACTTTGCAACAAAACACCATATTTTGGGTGAATTTCCCTCCACTTCATTATTCCCCTATCTGGAACTTCACTAGAAATTTTACATATTGACAGTTTAGTTAGTGTTTATGAAAGAGGAAGATTAAGTCAAAAGCTGAGAATCAAAAGATTCCTCACAGGCCAGTCTCATTAAACTACTATGTTTCCAGCAGGGCTCGATGGCTCAGCCTGTAATCCCGCGCCTTTGGGAGGTTGAGGTAAGTGGATTGCCTGAGCCTGCGGGTTCGAGACCCGCCTGGGCAGCGAGACCTCATCTCTACAATAAATCAAGATGTAGTTCCAGCTACTTGGAAGGCTGAGGCAGAAGGATTGCCGGAGCCCAGCAGGTTGAGGCTGTGGTGGCTGGGAGCAGCCACTGCACTCCAGTCTGGGTGACAGAGTGAGACTCCAACTCAAAAACAAAACAAAACAAAACAAAACAAAAACTCCACTATGTCTCATTCAGGAGACAGCATTGTATAGGAGTCAGACCTCTCTAGATGATGCAGGCAAGCAGGTCTTAATAAGACACATTTCTATGGATATAAGACAACCAAGGTTAATGCCTCAAGCAGACTTGACTAGCTTTTCTAGAGACTGATGTATTCTAAGGTTGCAGTGGCAATTTCACAGATTCTTCTGGATTGTGATTTGAACCGGGTATTCAAGTGAACTTTCTGTGACATCCAAACGTTAGCAAGCAGGAAAGAAGGTTATGCAGCTTTTTAGCTTTAGTGTGCAGAGTCTTAAGAAGGCACAATTTTAATTTCCAGTGACTCCAAGTCAGAAAATCTAAAGAAAAATTTGGAAACATTAGTCTGCAGACTTGTAGCCAGGAAAAAAATCAGTTCAAGTTATACAAATTTGTACAAATTATACAAAAATACAGTTCAAATTATAGAAGATAATGCAAAAATATAGAACAAGAGACTCTAACAACAGCTGTACTGTAGATAGATTCTGAAATGTAATTTTCTCTCCTCAGTCCTCCAGTTCTACCAAAGACATCATAGTAGGACCAACTTATTTGTAAAATAAGCTGTAGTTTTACTGTATTTGGTCTGGTTATGGGCTTAAAGTGCAGCAAGAATAATCTTTTCCAATTAGCTCTTTTTAGATGGGCTTTGCTGGAAATTTTTAAATGAGGAATCTCAGATTAGACCACATAAAGCCTATGAATCCCAGTCAAAGACATATCTGAGTCTGCAAATACCTGTATTAATATGGTCTGTAGAAAACACGACTGCCCTCTAGTTCACCAATGAAACACAAGAGGCAGGGAACTGGGAAGAAAGGCATTTGGAATTCAGAGAGACAAGCCAATATAGATATGAAGCCCAGCTCAGCTCCTCGGATTTCACAATCTGTATTTATAAATGTAAGCATTGAGGTTTGCTATTGATTAACATCAGACTATGTGATTTACAATGCAGTCTGTAAGATTACCGTTTCAATTGTGTTTCATTCATTATAACATTCATTATCTGCATATTCTTGGTATCTGTTACTGGGAACCTGTAATTCTAGTTTATCAGTAATTCTAAGTAAAGGTGTTAATGAAACTTACTACAAAGTGAAACATTATTTTACAGTTACATGATTGATATAATTATATTTCTAACTTAAGCTATTGATTACAGGGATGAATAACAACCTGTTTTACTAAGCATGAGACCACAACTATGGGGTCTATGACTCATTCTGCTCTAGGGAGGGTCAGCACAGTATTTTTTTTTTTTTTTTGAGTTGGAGTCTTGATCTGTCGCCCAGGCTGGGGTGCAGTGGCATGCTCATGGCCACTGCAGCCTTGACCTGCTGGACTCAGGTGATCTTTCTGCTTCAGCCTTCCAAATAGCTGTAACTACCGGCCCACACCACCACACCTGGCTAATTTTTTGATTTATTGTAGAGATGAGATCTCAGCGAGTTGCCCAGGCTGGTCTCGAACCCCTGGATTCAGGCAATCCTCTTGTCATGGACTCCCAAAGTGCTGGGATTACAGGCTTGAGCCATCACGCCCTACCCAGCACAGTGTTATGATTCTGAAGAATGTGGGTGCATGCAGGGCAGTAACCTTAAGCAATCCAACATTATTAGCAGTAGAGGGCTACTTTAGGATGATGTTTTTAAGAGGGTCTTGTCATTTCTGCACTGTCAGTGCAAGCCATGATATACATCATGGTATTATTTATGTTCTGCTGTTTCAGCTTAAACAGACATATGTCCTCTTCCCTCTGATGATTTATGTGGGTTAGAGACTTGGTGACAAGCTTGGGAATCCTGGTAGTGCAGGATACAAAGGAGACATATATCAAGACTCCTATTATTAACACTGTTAGGGATAACTCTCCTATTCCTGATAGAATACCTTTAAGACCCAACAGGATCTGAGAGAAAATGTTTGAGAACCGATCTGCAACCTTCCCAAGCACCTCCTTATTGTATAATTTTGAATTGCCTGTAGCAGGGATACTAGTTATCCTTTGGCCCAGCATTGCTTGTTATGTTCCCTGATTCCTCTGGGAGGAAGGTGCAGCAATCTGTGTGTAAGGTGGTGCAAGTGCCTCCTTGGGATACGGATATGGTGAGACTATCTAAGGCCATTCTGCTTTGCAGGACTGCTTTTCTTCAGTAATTAAGCTCCGGTATTTGGCATCATTAAACTATTTCTGCTTACACAGCACAAGTTTTTAAGTCTTTTCTAAATGAGTGTTTTGATGTAACCAAAATGGCCTCTTTTTCCATATGAATTGGGTGAGTTCTCATCTTGGTGGGTCCAAATAACTTGGGGATCCTGTCAGAGAGCGAAAACATCTTTACTCATCACAGGTCAGGAGGGCTGTAAGGGAGCTGACTAGGTACAAGATCAATCTTTCCATGGGCCTCTTTTATCGGCTCTTTACAGATCTGTCTCAGTTCCTCAGAGTAGTCTGTTCATATATGAAATGTGATACTAGCCAAAGTCTTGGTGAAATAACCAGTACCTCTAATAATGTCCTGTTACCAAAAAGAAAAAAAAAAGAAAGGAAAAGAAGAAATTCTTATTGCACTTATGTAAATAACTGCCATGAATCAATATCCACAAGTTCTGGAGAAATCAGGTAGGAAAAAAAAATGCTTCAGATGTTGTCCTCAATTGTTAAAAGCTGTAAATAGCTAAGAAGATAAAAAGTTTTCTTGATTCTGAAAAATGAAACAAAAAGAACTAGTAATGCTTCAAATAAAAACGTCATCAAAAATTATTTCAGTTTTTTATTAGTTCAGTCCAGGCAATTAACTCCTGTTCAGCTTGGTATTGGTTCAGCAATCCTTTCGAGCACAAGCTCTCTATAGAGAGTTATGGAAGTTTTTTGTTTTGTTTTTAGATTTTTTTTTGTCTGTTTGCTTGTTTGTCCAATGACACAATCTCCAAAGAAATAAGAAACCTGCACTACCAGTGGTAGTGGCTCATACCTATAATCCCAGCACTTTGGGAGGTTTAGGTGAGAGGACTGCCCAAGTCCACGGGTTCGAGAGCAGCCTGGGCTACTTGGTGAGGCCTCATCTCTACAATAAATCAAAAAATTAGTCAGGCATGGGTGCACAGGCCTGTAGTTCGGCAACTTGGAAGTCTGAGGTAGAAGGATCTCCAGAGCCCAGCAGGTTGAGGCTGCGGTGGCTGTGAATGTACCACTGCACTCCAGCCTAGGTAACAAAGTGAGACTCCAACTCAAAAAAAATGAAATAGAATAAACTTGCCTTGAAGAGTTTCTGTCAGTTCTGTAAATGATTACAAAATGCTTTTTGAACAGAATCAAAGTAAAACAATAATTGTAGATGAAAAAATATTTGGTCAAAGACAAAATGAACAACAAAATTTGGTTATTTCTGTAGCATACAACAATTAAATATAGTTACTATTATTACTGAGAACATATACTAAGACATCATAATTATAGGAATGTCACATAATTTTGAAAGACATACCAATAACACATATAAATACAATCCAATCAAAGTTAAATGCCCTTTCATATTTGAAAGTGCTTCTTGTATGATTTTAGCACATCAAATAAACCAAGTATGTTCCACATAGATTTCAGGGAAACCTAATATTTGAAATAAGTGCAGTCATAGAGACTGAATTTAGAACTTGAAATTTTGGTTTTAGAAAGTTTATCACATTTCAAAAGTTTAAAAACATTTGCTATCACAACACAGGACCATCGGTCACTGTAAAACAGTTATTCATTTAGCCAAAATAAGTCAAAGATTTTTAAAAGCAAAAAACCTACTCTGATAGAGAATGCTTATTTTCTTAAACAATGCAACCTAAAAAAGACAGTGCAATGACAATGGAATATATCTCTTTTCCCAATTTTTTTTTTTTGCAGTTTACTCAAAAGATAAACAAAAATCTGTCTTTATTTCATAAAATTACATTAAAATGTTTAAAAAAGAAAAACATATTCTATCTTTGCATTAGTATGTTATTAACATCCAAGCCAGTTTTAATTAAACATTAGAAACAAATCTATCTAATTTTAATCATTTTTGACCACAAGGTAATACTTCTATAAACCTTTATACTCTTCTACAATTTTTAAAAAATTAAAAATCAATTCAGAGCTCCAAGAAAATCCTATTATTCTGACATAGGGACCTCAACTCTCATCTAACATCAGTGTAATTTTGATATTGTTTAGTTTATAGAAAAACTAAATAATACTCTTTTAGCTAATTGGATCACACATAAAATTTCTTTTTTCGTAAGATTAATTTACTATATATCTTTTAGCAACCAGTTTTAGCCTTCAGTTTTGTATTAACATTTTTGCCTTAGGATTAAAATTTACTCACTTTCCCAAATTTCTGCATCTATTTAGTTTTAATCATCATTTTTGTTCTTTTAACAATGAATAACTATTCATTGTAAGAAATTGTCAATCATCTCTAAATGTGTGCATATTATCTTGAGTGTATATTTTTTATCTTGTTGGAACACATATCAAGGTCAAATTTTTAACACAATCTAATTTCTGGTACTCCAAAAAGCCAAAAATATTAAATAACACAATGCAAAAAAGTGTAGAGATTTAGACTTGAGAGAAATTTGTCTGTTTATGACTCTTGGGGTTCCATAGGGAAAAACAGAGGTTTCTCCCCCAAAAGAGTCTGTGGTGCCTTTTCTGTTTTTCTTAACGTATCCCAAGATGTCAGAAATTATCCTAGATTCTTTCACGTGGGCATCAAGGGTGGCAAGAGGAAGAAAAGGGTACAGACAGAAGCAAATGAGGAAACAGACAAAAAAATGTAGTCAATCTAAAAAATGACCACAATGTGACAAAAAGGGGCCGATAGCAGTTAAAAGTATTCCTTTTGAAAATCAATAGGCAAGCTCTGAAAATCTGCTAGACTGGTTTTGCTTGAGAAAACCACATAACCAAAGACTGATGGCTTTCCTGGAAATGCAAAAAAGTGACCAATTCACAAGCTTACCCAAATCCTCTCTTTTTGAAGTTATCAGTTTACAACCCCTGCTTGCTTTGCATTTCCTGGAGACCATTTGTTCTTTGAAAATCTGATTTTGCTGAGTACAACCTTGTGAATTCCAAAGAATATGTGTAATCGCTCAACACGACCCCCACTCCCGTACCTAAACTAAGGTATAAGACCCCTCTCCTCCTTCCACAGGGGACTCAGCCTGGGAACATTAGCCCGCAGAGTAGCACCAACACAAATAAACAGCCTCGGTGTCACGGCCTCTCTGTCTTCCCGCTACAACAAAAGAATCCAAAAAGATAAAAATATAAATTATCTATGTATATAATATTAGCTTTAGATTGAACTGACTTTCAATCATAAAGCTCTAAACTTTTTTTTACATCTCTTATTAACAAGAAACAGAAAGTAGAGAATGTTTCAGGCTAGCCTGACACAACTTTTTTCTTCACTTTTTTTCCATCTGTTGTTTAGAATAAAAGATTCCTAATTTTCTTTCTATTTTCCAGTAATGCATGTAGTTACAAATAGTGACTGAATTCAAAAAACCTCTTTAAGCTCCGGAAGCAATTTTCCATGTTTTATCATATAAGCAAGAGGTATTACTGGAGAGGGCATAGAGAAGACATTCCCTCTGATCCCCCAAAATTCACTCTCAGAAACAGACTTATGACAACAAAAGACAACAAAGCTCTCATAAGGATGGAAACGTGTAAGGCAAAACTCTCCTAAGAGCTTGAGGCATTTGGAACAAAAGGTGTGCTGCTTAAAATCTTATGTGTCTGGGACTCCCAGTCTTTTCAGACTGACCACCTGACAGGAATCTGACAGTACATACCCTACAAATGACAGAGACTAAAAGAGTATACCCCTGTGGTCAGAAAAATCAAGGTTTCAAGATGTAAAACAGACAAGAAGGAAATCTCATCCTATGATATCCCTCTTTATGACAAACTGAGAAAGAGAAAGACAAAGGAAAACAGATTTGGGTGAGGAAAGGGAATCAGGCAATGAGTATTTATATCATAAAATACCCAAGAATATACCAGAGTCACTACACCAAAGACTGGTAACACAAATCCTTTTATTCTCATTATTCAAAACCTTGCAGACAAGACAAACATTGATTTTTACCATCCACTCACTGGGGTAAGAAATTTTAATCCCTCTGCTGGCAAAAGAGGTACCTGTGTTCTCTTCACTTTAGCTTCTAGGAGAGGAGAGAAACTGTTTTTCATCTTGTTTTTGCCAAACTGTGGGAGCTATAACTACTGGGCTTCTAAGAGTTCACTGAAAAATCACTGACATGAGGCAGATAGATTAGCGGGGGGGGGAGCATGCGTATTTTATTTCACATGCATACACAGGAAACTTCAGAATGAAGACCCAACTTCCCAATGGGTTGCAGAAATGTAAACACCATTTTGAAGTTACAGAAAGGATAGGGCTTGCATTCTGGCAAAACAGGTTATGGGAGGGGGAAGAAGAGAATGCTACTGTGGAGAAACAAATATTGGGAGAATGAATTTATGGGAGAGACAGCAAATGACTTGTAAATAGTTCTATTTGTAAGCCAAATGAACCTGAGGGACAGGGATTGTTTTGTAAACTATTGGGCCAGGCCTTATTACTTTCTTCCTCCTCGCCCATAGATAATATTAACAGGGAGGATAAGCAACTTGGGAAAGATTTTTGGGGGCAAAAATGCCATATTTCGGGGTGAATTTCCTGCACTCATCCCTTCGCTATCCTCAGACAGAATGGTAGTAGAGGTTATGGTGGAACAAAAGGCTGAATTGCAGATGACCAAAAAAATGATGAAAGATAAGGGGTAACATGAGGCAGGGGAGCTAGCACAGGTTAGACATAGATAAATTTCCCACAGGCAAGTTTTAGGGATGAAGCATTTTTTTTTTTATGAATCAATATTTTTTATGACGGTTTTGTGGGGTACAGTTAAGGGTTAGGTGTACAATTACGTTTCATTCAGGCACCCT
>NW_007245640.1:0-6979 GCF_000164805.1 Carlito syrichta
CCAGATTCTTTATTCTTCTTTAGCAAGAGCCCGTGTAGTATCCTGTATATGAGGCCTCCAATTCACCAGATTCCTGTTTCGAAATCCTGATTCTTGTTTAGCCCTTAGCGAGAGGTCCAGTAGGTTTTTGGCATTGAGGACTCTTGAAAACCAGATTCCTTATTTTTTCTTAGCAAGAGGCTGTGTAGCATCCTGTATGTGAAGACTCCCATTACCCAGATTCCTGCTTCGTAACCCTGATTCTTGTTTAGCCCTTAGAAAGATGCCCTGTAGATTTTCAGGATTGAGGTCATGTGTAACCCAGATTACTTATTCATTCGTAGCAAGAAGTCATGTAGTTTCCCATATATGAGGACTCCCTTTACGCAGATTCCTGCTCCATTCTCAGCAATACCCAAGATATTTCCTGATGAACGTAGAATTCCAGTTGTTTGGTTATCAATAGAAAGAGTCCCATATAATACCTGGGAACTGTAATCCAAGTTAACAGATTCCTCTTAACAAGACATCGTAAAAATGTGGAATATTCTAAACCCAGTATTCCAATTCCCACCAGTGGGACCACAAGAAATTTCAGTATTTTGAGGTAACCAGAAGAGAGGGATTTTGTCACAGAATGCCCAATGACTCCTGGGGACTGGATTATGGCCGAAGATGTTCACAAGAAACAAACGGAATTGTAGGTCCTGATGCTCAATTACAACTATCAAGAGTACCGACATCTTCTTGCATCTGTAATTAGAGATTTTAGGTATCCACGCAGCAAGTAACTCTGATAAATATAGGGACCTACAAGCCAAGATTTCTCATTAAACTTATCAAGAGGCCATATAGATTTTAATGATTGAGAACTCCCTGAACCCGAATTTTCTTCTCATTCTCAGCAAGATGTCCTGAATTTCCCTGGTGGTCTGGATTCCAAAAGTGTGTATGCAAATAGACAAATGCCCAGCTTTGATCCAGGGACGTGGAATCCATGATCCCTGGTTACCTTTAAAAATATGTACTACATGCTTAGCAACCTCAAAACCCACAGCCCATATAAAATAGATGCACAAAAGGAAGTTTTAGTATGACAGGGTACATCTTCAGACAAGAGTTGCACACAAATATGGCAAGATGATTCTTTAGTCCTGGAAACCAACTGAACTGCAGAGATGGGTTCTTGGTTATAACAATCAAGAGGACCAGAAGTCTACTGGGAATCCATAATGACACTTGTCCTTTCCAAGTGGCAAGGTGCTATGAAGTATTTGAAGAACTCGAAGCCCAGATTCCAGATAAGCCCTTATAATGGAGCACTGTAGAATTCATGGTTTGAGGTCTCACATAACCCACATTCCTTTTTTTATTATCAGGAAGACACCCGGATGTTTTCAGGTGTTGTGGAAGGCCAAATTCTTACATACCAATATTCATAGGGCCAGAAGTTTCCCAGGGACCTGGAATTCAAGTTTGCTGGTTCCCCCTTAAGAATACGTCCTTATTATGTGGGAACCTCTGATCCTGTATTCTGAATACCAAAACGTAAGTCCAGCAGTAGTTTCTGGACCACGAGGTAAACGTGAAGCCAGTGGTCACATTAACAAATGGCAAGATGATCCTTGGATTGTGGAATCTGGCCTTGCAGGACCCTGTCAAAAAAACAGACCAGTAAGCTGGATTCTCAGTTACACCTATCAAGAGGTGCTGCACTTTCCTGGGAATCGGTAATGACCAACTTGTGATAGGCATATAGGACGTTGCTCTGAATAATATGGGGACAAGGACTCCCAGATTTCAGATTAACATTTAGCTAAAATCCCTGTGGATTCTTAGGTATGAGCACTGCCTTAAACCAGGGATAATTTAGCAATTGCCCAGATGTTTGCAAGTTACATCAATACCGAGTTTCCTGGTTCCTCTTTAGTAACACGTGTAGAAACTTTCAAAGGACACAGTGACCAGATTCCTATTTCGTTCTAAGCAAAACGTCGAGATATTTCCTGTTGACCTGAAAGTCAAGACTATTGTATACCCATAGAAGGATGACAAGATATGCCTGGGGACGTTTAATCTAAGATTCCTGGTTCCCTTCAAAAATACCTCCTATAAAATGTGAACACCTAACCCAAGCCCTAATTCCAAACAGCGGAACCACCAGACATTTCTGGAGTACAAGGTAACACTGAAATCAGGGCTTACATACAAATAATCTGAGAGGATTACCTCTGTCCTGGAAACTGGCATCAGAGGTTCCGAGTATCTAAATGGACTTGTAGTGCCAGATTCTCGTTCACAACTATTAAGAGTACCACAGTGCTGCTGGAATCCAGGAATGATTGATTCATAATATCCACACAATAAATACCTCTAAAACATGAAGAGGGCTCAAAACCCTGATTCTTGTTTAGCCCTTAGTAAGACGCCCTGTAGATTATTGGGATTGAGGACTCATGTAACCCAGATTCCTTATTCATCCTTAGCAAGAAGCAGTGCAGTTTCCTGTATATGAGGACTCCTGTTACCCAGATTCCTGCTTCATTCTCAGCAAGACACGGAGACATTTCTTGCTGATGTAGAATTCGAGTTACTTGGATATCAATAGAAAGAGTCCCATAAGTTTCCTGGGGAATTGGAATCCAAGATTCCCGTTCCCTTGTACAAGACTCGCTAACAATGCGGGGACTTAGAAGCCCAGATTCCTGATGAAACCTTATCAAGAGGGCCTGTAGACTTCCGCGAATGAGAACTCCATGAACCCGGATACCCTTTTTCTTCTCAGCATCATACCCTGACTTTCCCTGTCGAAGTGGATTCCAAAACTCTGTATACAAAAATACAGATGCCCCGAAGTTTCCTAACATGGGGACACATGATTCCTGATACCTTTAAAAATACTTACTAAACATTTGGCAACTTCAAAACCTTTGGCCCTCTCAAAATATAAGGACAAACGGAATTTTACAAATAACAAGTTTCACCTTAAGACCAGAGTTACATCCAAATATGGTAAGATGATCCTTTTAGTCCTGGAATCTGGCCTTAGTTATCCAGAAGAACCAAATGGACTTGTAGTGCCAGATACCCTTTTGCAACTATCAAGAAGTCCAGAATGTTGCTGGAGTCCTGAATCAACTGATTCGTAATATCCAATGCTAAATAGCTTTAAAACATGAGGGGAGCTCGAAGCCCTGATTCTTGTTTTCACGTAGCAAGACGCCCTGAGAATTTTTTTGGATTGAGGACTCGTGTAACACAGATTCCTTATTCTTCCTTTGCTAGAGGCCATGTAGTGTCCTGTTTATGAGGACTCCCTTTGCCCAGATTCCTATTTTGAAACCCTGATTCTTGTTTAGCCCTTGCCAAGACGCCATGTAGATTGTGTGTTTGAGGAACAGTCTAAAATAGTTTCCTTATTTTTTCTTAGGAAGAGGCCTTGAGGTTTACTGTAATGAAGAATATTACTCACATTCCTGCTTCAAATCTCTGATTCTTGTTTAGCCCTTATCAAGACGCCCTGTAGATTTTTGGGGATTGAGAACACGTGTAACGCAGATTCCTTTTCTTTCTTAGCGAAAGACCATGTAATTTCCTGTATATGAGGATTCCATTTCCCTAGATTCCTGCTTCAAAAAACCTGATTCAACTTAAGCCCTTAGCAAGACGCCCTGAAGTATTTTTCGGATTGAGGACACATGTAACCAAATTCCTTATTCCTTCTTAGCAATAGACTGTCCAGTTTCCTGTATATGAGGACTCCCATTACCCAGTTTCCAAATTTAAAACACTAATTGATGGTTACCTCTTAGTAAGACACCCTGTGGATTTTTGGAATTGAGGACTAGTGCAACCAAAATTCCTTATTCTTCCTTAGCAAGAGGCCGTGTAGTTTCCTGTTTGTGAGTACTCCCATTACTCAGATTCCTGCTTCATTCTCAGCAAGGCGCTGAGACATTTCCTGGTGACCTAGAATTACAGTTGTTTGGATATCAAGAGAAACACTCCCATAAGGTACTTGGGGAATTGTAATCCAAGAATCATGGTTCCCATTAATAAGAACACCCCAAAATGTGGAATCTACTAACCCCAATGTCACAATTCCCACCAGCTTGACCACAAGAAATATCTGTAGTTTGAGGTAACCTGAATTGAGGGATTTTGTACCATTATGCCATTTGATTCCTGGGGTACCTGATTATGTTCCTCGATGTTCCTAGTACACAAAAGGATTTGTAGGGCCAAATCCTCGATTACAACTATTAAGAGAACCAGAAAGTTCCTGGAGATCTCTAATGACAGATTTAGGTTATCCAAGGAGCAAGTAGATCTGAAAAATGTAGGGACCTAGAAGCCAAGATTGCTAATTAACCTTATGAAGAGGCACTGTAGATTATGGCGAATGAGGACTCTTAAAACCAGATTTCCTTTTCGTTCTCAACAATATGCCCTGATTTTCCCTCGTGATGTGCATCCCAAACTCTGTATAAAAATAGGTAGATGTACCTAATAAATATTTGGCAAACTCGAAACCCCAGGCCCCATCCGAATTGAAGGACAAACGGAAGTTTTAGGATTTCAAGGTACATCTTAAGACGAGAGTTACCTACAAATACGGCAATAAGATTCTTTGGGTCCTGGAATCTGCCCTTTGTCGTTCCCAGGAACCCAATGACTTGTAGGTCCACATTCTCGATTACAACTATCAAGAAGACCAGAAATTTGCTGAGAATCTATAATGACAAAATTGTCATATCCAAGAGGCATATAGCAGTAAAAAATGTGGGGAATTAGAAGCCCAGATTCCAGATTAGCCCTTATAATGTGGCCATGTAGACTTCTTGGATTGGCGACCCACATAACCCAGATTCTTTTTGTTCTCAGTAAGACTACCGGACGTTACCAGGCGATGTGGAAGTAAAAACTCTTATATACCAATACTCATTCACCCAAAAGGACAGAAGGGCCCTGGAATCCAAGATTGCTGGATCCTCTTTAAGAATACATCCTAAATATGTGGAAAATACTAACCCTAACGTACGAAATCAATCTAAAATTCCAACAATTGTTTCTGGAATAGGAGGAAAAACTGAAGCCAGAAATTACACTAAAAATGAAAAAATGATTCACTGGGTTGTGGAATCTGGCCTTACAGCCTCCTGCAAAAAAAAAGCCAAGCAGATGGACAGAGTCTTTATTACAACTAGGAAGACAAGCATCCCTAAAAGTGAAAGTGAAGCTACCACCTCCGCCATTCTCCAGGCAGATTTGCATCTCCCTGCCCACCTGTCAGAGCCTCCACCTCGGTTCTCACAGTGACGTCATTAAACAAGAGACAAAGCCCCTACCCTACACTGAACAGAGTGAGACCGCTACGAGTCACAGACCTCCCAGGGAGCAGGCAAGCTTCCTGCAACAAAAACAAAGGGGAGAGACTGGGTATCAGAGCTCACGTGACTTTAGCCACTAAGAAAGGTTACAGAACTAGTCCGATCTCTTATTTTGACCTTTGGTTTTATCATTCTGACTGTATGCATTGCCCGCTATTGTTTGCTTTCTAACTTACACTATCTGTTTCATGATCATATTAGACTGTCTCTGTGTAGCTACCAGTATTCTCCAGGAAATTTTCCTTCCGTGTTTTTTTCCACTTCTCTCCAGCCTTGTGTCTCTTTTTCACCTGTTAGTTGGTATGTATGTCTGTTTTCCCTCTCACTCTTCTCACTTTCTAAATTCCTATTGACACCCCTTCCTCCATTATTTTCCTATTTTGTACCTCCTTTTGCTCCAGGGACACAAGCTACACCCTGGTGCACAGACAGATTGTAAGGCAGTAGTAAATAGCTTGTTGTGTGCTCATACACCTGTAGGTGGGCGCTGTAATCAGCATTTATTCTGAATCACAGTTTCCCCCACAATTAAACCTCAAAACTGCGAAAAGCACAGCCTGCAGTCCGCACTCCACCCTCAACTGTGAACGAAGTCAGAGGATGCTCATAAGGAAGAACAGGAGATCATACAGTTGAATCAAAAGTAAACATACCTTTTCTGAAAAACAGAATTAAAGAAGGGGAGGGAAAGGGAGAGAGAAAGAAAAATCTACACAAATGAAGAAAAACCAAAGGAAGAATATGGGTCTCTCCAAGTCGCCTGGGATGGCAGACACTGAGAAAACGGACTTCAGAATGCAAACAATGAAGAGCCCCCAGGTTGACTAGTCTCAAACTACAAACCTAGATATCAAGATATTAATGGAGAGATTAAAAAGAATTGAGGAGAGTTAAGAAGAAACAAGAAAGGAGCTGATATCTAAGATAACAGTAATAAAGAATACTGTGAATGAAATATATAGCAAACTGATAAGCATGGAAAGGAGAATTACCCAAGCAGAAGAAAGAATCTCAGAGCTTGAGGACCAAAATATAGAACTAACCCAAACTCTTAAAAACATATAAAACAAGCTCAAAAAGACAGAACCTAAGAGACTGAACCTAAGAGTAATTGGCCTTCTTGAGGCAGAAAGAGAGACAGAGACCACACTGGAACAAACATTTCATCAGATCATTCAAGAAAACTTTCCTGATCTAAACAATGGTGACACATAATAATTTGCCTAAACAAAGTAGACATAAAAGAAAAATCCTAAAGGCAGCAAGAGAAAAAGGCCAGATCACCTACCATGGAAAACCAATTAGAATAGCAGCAGATTTATCTACAGGAACCCTTCAGGCTAGGAGAGCTTGGAGCCCTATCTTCAAAGTCCTAACAGATAAACCATTTCAACCAAGAATAACCTACCCAGCCAGATTAAGCTTCATCAATGAGGTAGAATTAAAATCTTTACCAGATATCCAATCCCTAAGAGCTTATGCTGCCACCAAACCACCATGAGATCCAGAACCTCAATGTGACTCTTGACCAAATGGACTTAATTGATACCTACAGAACACTCCATCCAAAGACCACAGAATACACATTCTACTCATCACTGCATGGGAAC
>NW_007245640.1:6999-15767 GCF_000164805.1 Carlito syrichta
AAATTTAAAAGGACCAAAATTTTACCATGTACCTTCTCGGACCACAGTGGAATAAAAATAAACATTAAAACCAACAAGTTTCCCCCAAAACCCACAAAGACATGGACACTAAACAGTATGAGGCTAAACAACTCCTGGGTAAAGGATGCAATCAAACAGAGATCTAAAGATACCTGGAAACAAATTAAAATGAAGAAGCATCTTAACAGAATCTCTGAGACACCATGAAAGCAGTAGTAAGAGGGGAATTTATATCGCTACAAACGCACATGAAGAAAATGGAAGGACCACAAATTAACAGCCAACAAGCCACTTAAAAAAGCTGAAAAAGCAATACCACAAAAACCCTAATTTCAGCAGAAGAATCCAGATGACCAAAATAAAAAAGCCCAAATCCAGGACACAGAAGACAAAAAGAAAATACAAAAAATCAATGAAACAAAAGCTGGTTCTTCGAAAGGATAAACAAGATGGATGGTCCCCTAGCTAGACTGACCAAGAAAAAGAAAGAAAAAACCCAAATAAGCACAATCAGAAAAATAAAAGATGAAGTCACATCTGATCATGAAATAACACAAAAGATCATTAGAGACTTCTATGTACACTTGAATGGAAACAAACTTGAAAACCTCAAGGAAATGGAGGACTTTCTGTCATCACATAACCTGCCTAGGTTGACACAAGAAGAAATTGAAACTCTAAATAGACCAATAACAATCAAGGAAAATGACTGTAATAAGAAAACTACCTACAAAAAAAGTGCCCTGGACCAGATGGCTTTCCAGCAGAATTCTACAAGACATTTAAGGAGGAGCAGATTCCAATCCTACTGAAGGTATTTCAGGCAATTGAGAAAGATGGAACCCTCCTCAAATCATTTTATGAAGCTATCACATTGATACCCAAGCCAGGTAAAGATTCAACAAAAAAAGAGAACTACAGGCCAATATCTTTGATGAACATAGATGCTAAAATTCTCAACAAGATCCTAGCAAACCGGATTCAACAGCACATCTCAAAAATCATCCATCATGACCAAGTAGGTATCATCCCAGGGATACAAGCCGGGTTCAACATTCATAAAATCATAAATGTAATTAAATACATTCACAGATGTCAAAACAAAAACCACATGATTATATTATTAGATGCAGAAAATGCTTTTGCTGAAATACAGCACCACTTCTTGATAAAAACGCTCAAACATCTAGTAATACGGGGAACATACCTCAAAGTAGTAAAAGCCATCTATGAGAAACCCCCAGGAAGCATACTCTTAAACGGACAAAAATTGAAACCATTTCCCCTGAAAACTGGAACAAGACAAGGATACCCACTCTCACCCCTCCTGTTCAATATAATACTAGAAGTCCTGGGTAGAACAATCAGAGAAGAGAAGGCAATCAGGAGTATCCAAATAGGATAAGAGGAGATCAAATTATCTCTCTTTGCAGATGACATGATCATATACCTTGAAAACCCAAGAGAATATGTCAAAAACCTCCTTACACTGATAAAGGCCTTCAACAAATCGAAGGATATAAAATAAATGAGCAAAAGAGAATCGCATTTCTTTACACCAATAATAAACAAACAGAAACCCAAATAAAAAGCACAATTCCCCTCACATTAGCCACAAAAAATGAAATACCTTGGCATCTTCCTAACCAGTGACGTGAAAGACCTTTACAATGAAAACCACAAAACTCTGCTCAAAGAAATCAAAGATGACCTAAACAAGTGGAAAAATTTCCCATGCTCACGGATTGGAAGAATCAACATTGTGAACATGTCCATCTTACCTAAGGCAATCTACAGATTCAATGCAATAACTATCAAATTACCAGCAACATTCTTCTCAGAACTAGAAAAAACAACACAGAAATGCATATGAAAATACAAACGACCAAGAATAGCCAGAACAATCCTCAGGAAAAAAAAAAATCAGGTTGTTTCACATTACCAGACTTCAAACTTTACTATAAAGCTACAATCATCAAAACAGCTTGGTATTGGTATAGGAACAGACATATAGATCAATGGAATAGAATTGAGATTCCAGTAACAAAACCTCAATTTCTCAATCAACTCATTTTCAACAAAGCCTCCACCACCTACCACTTGGAGAGAGGACAACCTATTCAGTAAATGGTGCTGGGAAATGTGGCTGACCACATGCAGAAGATTGAGACAGGACACCTATCTATCCCATTAGCAAAAATTAACTCCGAATGGATCAGAGACCTAAATGTAAAACCTCAAACCATAAGAACCTTAGAAAATGAAGGACATACTCTCATGGAAATTGGAACTGGCATCCAATTCCTGAACAAAACCCAAAACCCACAGGCCATAAGGGATAAGATAGACAAGTGGGACCTCATTAAACTGACAAGCTTCTGCAAAGCCAAAGAAACCATCAAGAGAGCAGGGAGACAGCCTACAGACTGGGAAAAAGTATTTGCCAACTCCAAGTCTGACAAAGGCTTAACATCTTGGATCTACAAGGAACTCAAACGTGCTGAAAAGAAAAAAAAACAAACAACCCCATTATAAAATGGGCAAAAGATATGAAGAGACAGTTCACAAAGGAAGACATCTGAGCAACCAACAGACACATGAAGAAATGCTCAATCTCACTAATCATCAGGGAGATGCAAATCAAAACCATTCTGAGATACCACCTAACTCCAGTCAGAATGGCAATTACCAATAACACAAAAAATAACAGTTGTCGGAGAGTGTGTGGAGAAAAGGGAACACTTCTGCGCTTTTGGTGGGAGTGTAAACTAGTGCAACCTCTGTGGAAAGAAGTGTGGCGATTCCTAAAAGCTCCAGACATCAACCTCCCATATGACCCTGCAATCCCCCTACTGGGAATATACCCTGAAGATCTCAAATCACTCTATAAAAAAGATACTTGCAATCGAATGTTTATCGCAGCACTGTTCACAGTAGCAAAAACTTGGAATCAACAATGCTGTCCTTCAAAGAGGACTGGATTAAAAAAATGTTTACATATACATGATGGAATACTATGCAGCCATAAAAAAAGAACAAAATCATGAATTTCGCAGCAACCTGGATGGAACTAGAGTCTATAATACTGAGTGACCTCTCATAGAAACAAAGTCCTGAGTATCACGTGTTCTCACTCATATAGAGGACCTTGATCATCCAATGCACTACCATAAGAAAATGACCGACAATTGTGGGAAAATATTGGGGGCAAGGTGTATGGGGTTAATGGTAATAAACATCTGTCTGGGGATAGGGAGACACCTGCTATCAACAAGGGTGCCTGAATGAAGCATATTTGTATACCTAACCCTTAACTGTACCCCACAATATCATAATTTAAAAAATTGATTTAAACATTAAAAAAAGAAAAAAACAAGAAGAATGACATACTTCACCATCATCACAACCACAGGCTGGGCTCAAAGGCTCAGCCTGGCATCCAGGCCTTTCGGAGGCCCAGGCGAGTGGACGAACTGGACCTGTGGATTCAACACCAGCCCGGAACATGGGGTGTCACCTCTCCTTGACTATGAAAAATGAATGAAAATATTACCCGGGCATGGTGGCGCAGGACTGTGGTTCCAGCCACTCAGTGGGCTGAGGCAGGAGGATCACCTGAGCCAGGCAGATGGAATCCTTTGTGGCCGAGAGTGTGCCCTTGTTCTGTGGCCTGGGCAACAGAGTGGGATTCCTACTCCAAATAATGATAATCAGCACCAAGACCACTACCACCACCCCTGACACCCAGCGTGAGGTTTCACCCTCAGGGATGGGAGAGGAAAGCCACATTCTGGCCTGTCATTCGGAGTAGGATTCAAAGGTAACTACCAGGCAGGTCCATCCAATGTCTTTGGCCACATGCACCAGAAGGCCTGCCTCCACCCTCTACCACTCATGCCTTATAGAAAAAATGCGTGTGAGCTCATGGATCAGACAGCTCCAAGTTAGGACAACCATCGGGCACAGAGTGATCAAGACGGTACTGCAATTCTGCAGCCAGCCCAAGTTTTGGTCACCCTGTCTAGCACATTTGGGTGGGGGGAGGGCCCCTTCCTCTCCAGATCACACAGTCATCCCCACCCACACAGACCTTTCCCTGGGGAACTATGGACACCCGTCTTTTTGTCATTGGAGTCTCAATCACGCAGTCTGAGGCACAAGGTCACAGCCGTGACTCCCGGGGCCTTGAGCTTTTGGGATCAGGTGGTTCTCCCAACTTCGACCCTAGCATCTGCGACTCTGGGGGCCACCATTCCTGACTCAATTTGGAGGACCTCTCACTAAGACATTGTCTGGCCATTGTTGCCCGGGCTGGTCTCCAACCCATGGGATCAGGCAGCCTGCCGCCTCTGCCTCCAAGGGCACGGGGCTGACGGCCATGAGCCACAGTGGCCAACCTGGACTCGCACGTTCTGTCAGCAGAGGCAACACAAAGGAATGCCCCAGGACTGAGGTCACAGCTTCCCATGTAGCCGGGACCGCAGGCGCCACCAAACGTGACTCCAGTGTTTGCATTCCAGGGAGTGATGAAGTCTTACTACGTGACACAGGCTGATCTCGAACTCCTGGTCTCCAATGGTCCCCTGCCTCAGAATTCCAAAGCCAGAGACCGATTGTCTGCCAGTCCACCCTCTTTTGGTAACTCCAGGCCAAGGTGGGGTCCTCCTTTCCAAATGATGCATGTCTGTTCATGACGATACCAACTCCATACACAAATGGATGCTCTTCTTTCTTCCCTTTCTTCCTTATTGCCTTTGAGTCAGAGCCTCACTCTGCTACCCAGGCTTTAGGGCGGTGGCTTGCTAGTGGACACCACTCTGTAGGCCCGCCTGGCTCCAGTGAGCCTTTCCCCAGCCTTCCAAGGAGCCAGAATGACAGGTGCGTGCCAACACGCCTGGCTCATTAGGGATAGAGGACAGAGATGAGGTCTCGCCGAGTTATGTGAGGCGAGGCTCAGGCCATCCTCTGGCTTTGGCCTCCCAAAGCACCAAAATAACAGGGTGAGACCCCGAGCCCAGCCTTGATCCTTTCTTGATAACGAATCAGGAGGCCTGGCATGGTGGCCCACGCCTGGAATCCCAGCGATCTGGGAGGCCAAGGTCGGATGATGGCTGGAGCCCAGGAGCCCAAGGCCAGGCCAGGCCATGCAGGGAGACCTCATCTCCACACCCATCCAATTTACGGGTTTGGGGTGGAGGTGCCCATCATCCCAGCCACTCCAGAGACTGAAGCAGGTGGATCACCGGAGCTCGCGATTTCGATGCTGGCTGAGAATGACAGTTGTGTCCCCAGGTCCCAGGCTGGTCCACAGAACCAGACTTGTCTCCAAAAACATCAGAATTGTACACTGTGAGACGATTCTCAACTGTACATGGTGGGTTCACAGGGCGACTGGGTTTAGATCCAGGAAAAATGCGGTTGGGGGAAGAAATATCCCATGGTGAGGGACATGCTCCTGTCCTTTCGATGTGGAAGGCTCTTGTTGCCAAGTCAGATGTTTGGCCTGCCTGGGGCACATTTCTCATTTCAGAAAGGAGAACTGGAAACATCAAAGCGAGGGAGTCTAGGGAGCTCCCACACCAAAGAAAGGGCAGTCATTGGTGTGAGTAGGGGATAGAAGGTACCAAACTTGGGGACGCTCACATGTGGTGGATGGGGGGGAAGGACTGAAGACAGAAAGTTTGCAGGAGAAAATATTTAATTCATTCTTTCTTTCTTTCCTCACTATGTTGCTCAAGCTGATTGCAAAGCGCCAACTCAGGCCATCATATTGGCCTGGTCTCCTAAACTTCTGCAATCACAGGCTTTCTATTTGGTCGGCATTACGGTCTTCCTGCCTGGTCTTGAAATCTAGGCCAGAGGCCATCCTCCCGCCAAGGCCTGCCCTCACCCAAGGTTTTTTGTGTTTTGCTTGGGGTCAAGATGTGGACTTCTTATGTTTCCAGCCTAGTCTCCAGCTCCCGGGCTCCAGTCATCATCACATTTTGGACTCCTCAAGTGTCGTGGAGACAGTGGTAATTCAGCTGGCTATCCCTGCCACCATGAAGGTTTGAGAATCACTCCCTCTCTTTCCCCAAGGCAGCCCCTGGAAGGAGAGAGTGGGTACACCCTGGAGGATGAGACTGGCAGAGAGATGGGAACCCTGGGGGAGATACAACCCTGTGCCATGCACTCCTCCCTGGGACAGCATGGCAGGTGACTCTGCCAACCATCTCCAGGGTCCTGGGTCGTTGGAAAGGAGCTGGCCTTGCGGTGGGGCTCTGAGAGGGATGTGGAGGCTGTTTGTGGGGGCTCAATCCTGTCATCCTGGCACTCTGGGAGGCCGAGGCAAAAGTATGGCCTGATCCCTGGGGTTCAAGTCCATCCTGCACACCTTGGCAAGACCTCGCTTCTACAAGAAGCCAAAAAATGAGCTGAACATGGTGGCACACACTTGTCGTTCTGTCCACTCAGGAAGCTGTAGTGGGAGGATTGTTGGGGCCCAGGCTGTGGAGGCCACGGTGGCTGAGAGCGGGCTCTGAGCTATGACTTGAAGGGCAGAGTGGGGCTCTGACTCAGAATAATAATTCCAACCATCACCACCATCACAATCACAGGCTAGGCACAGGGGCTCAGATCTGCATCCCTGACCTTCTGAGGCCCAGGTGAGTGGACGTCCTGAGCCTGTGGGTTCAAAACCAGACTGGGAGATGGGGCAAGACCTCATCTCAGCCATCAGAAATAAATACCAAGATTAGCCGAGAGTGGTTTTGCAGGTCTGTGAACCCAGAAACTTTTGGGGCCGAGGCAGGAGGATCTGCTAAGTCCAGCAGGTGGAGTCTGCGGTGCCCATGCACATGCCCTTGCACTCCAGCCTGGGTGACAGAGTGGGATTCCAACTCCAAATAATAATAATCACCACCACCACCACCACCACCCCTGCCACCTTGTGGAACGAGTCAGTGATGGAGAGGAAAAGATACTTTCTGGTCTCATGTTTGTGGGAGGTTTCAAAGGTGGCCACCTGGCATGTTCATCCTGTGCCTTTGGCAATGCACCACAAAAGGCCTGCCTCCACCGTCCAAACTCCTGTCCCACGGAAAAGACACTTGTGAGCTCATGGAACTGATGGCCCTGAGTGATGGAGGCCATCAGGCACAGAGCGATCAAGGCAGTTCGGCAAACCCAGGTTCCGGTCACCTTGTCTGATATTTTTGTGTGGGGTGAGGGACCCTTCCCCTCCCGATCACTTCATGGTTCCCAACACACGCAGACCTGTCCCTGGTGAGCCATAAATGCCTGACATGACTCACGTGGTAGGTGTCTTTTTGGTTACCAGAGTCTCCCCTCAGCCAGTTGAGGCACTGCGCATGATCATGGATCCCCGGGCCTCAACCTGTGTGACTCGGGCAGTCATCCTGCCTCGGCTGCCAGTCAGACGGGACTCGGGGATCACCATGCCTAACTCGATTTGGGGTACCAATTGCTGAGACAAGATCTGTCCATGACGCTTGGGCTGGGCTCTGACCCCTGGGTTCAGGCAGCCTCTCGCCTCGGACTGCCAGGGCACAGGACTGACGGCTGTGAGCCACAGTTCCGGGCCTGAACTCAAAGGTGGACACTGAGCACGTTCATCCCACGCTTTCAAAGAAGCCTCCCTCAAGGCCTGCCTCCACCCTCCACACTCGTGTCCCATGGCAAAGACACACGTGAGGTCACGGAACAGATGGTCCCAATTTATGGCACTGTCGAGTGTAAAGAGTGATCAAAGTGGTCCGGCAATGCCACGGACAGCCCAGGTTCCAGTCACCCGGTTTACCACCTTCAGGTGGGAGGTAGGCCCTTCCTCTCCCAATCACTACATCATACTCTGACCACACAGACCTTTCCATGGGCACCCATGGATACCCGTCTTGATGTACTTGAGAGGTGTCTTTTTTTTCACTGGAGTCTCCCTTGGCCTCGCTGGTGCATGACAGGATGAACGTGGCTCCTGGGGCCTCAACCTGCAGGGCCCAAGTGCTCCTCCTGCCTCAGCCCCCAAGCAGCCAGGAGTCTGGGGGCCACCATGCTTGACTCCATTTTGGAGACCTCTCACTGAGACAAGGTCTTTCCATGTCATTCAGGTTGGTCTCCATCCCCTGGGCTCAGGCTGCCTCCCATCTTGTCCTCACAGGGTGCAGGACTGACAGCCATTAGCCATGGTGCATAGCCTGAAATTGCACATTGTTTCGGTGGGGGTGAGGCAAAGGAACGCCCTGGATGAAGGCTGCCAGATCCTGTGTAGATGGAACTGAGGGGACTACCAGGAGCGACTCCTGTGTTTGTGTTCCTGGAGCAACGAGGTCTCGCACATGGCCCAGGTTGGTCTCGAACTCCCAGGCTCCAGTTTTCCACCATCTCAGCCTCCCAAAGCCACAGCCCAATTGTCTGCCAATAATCCATCTTTTGGGAACTCTAGGCCCAAGACTGGGGCCTCCTTCCCAAATAATCTCTGTCTGTTCAGGATGATGTCAACTACATACATAAATGGATGCTCTTTTTTTCTTTTTTCCTTTTTTCTTTGAGTCAGAGTCTCACTGTCACCCAGGCTGTAGGGCGGTGGCTCGCTCCTGCCCACCACAGCTTCAGCCTGCCAGGCTCTGGCAAGATTTTCTCCAGACTTCTGAGGAGTCAGAACAACAGGCACGTGTCATTACACCTGGCTTATTTGGAACGGAAGGTAGAGACGAGGTCTCGCCGAGTTGCCAAGGCGTGTCTCGGCCCAT
>NW_007245640.1:15787-41228 GCF_000164805.1 Carlito syrichta
TGAGTTGGGCGCTTTGCAACAGCTTGAGCAAACATAGTGAGGGCTGGAGCCCAGGAGCCCAAGGCCAGCCCTAGCCACACAGGGAGACCCTGTCTTCGCACCCATCCAAAGAGGGGATCTGGAATGGAGGTGCCCGTGGTTCCAGAAACTCCAGAGCATGAGATGGGAAGATTGTCAGAGTCCACGATTTTGAGATGGGCATTGAACGATGGTCGTGTCCCTGGGCCCCGGCCTGGGCCACAAAACCAGACCCTGTCTCCAAAAACATCAGAATCGTACACAGATTCTCAAATGCATGTGCTGTCTTCACAGGGTGACTGAATTTAGAGCCAGAAAAAAAGGAATTGGGGGGAATAATTGCTTCCAGGGGAGGGTTGTGTCCCTTGCCCATCTTGGCAGAAGGTTCCTGTTTCGAGTCAGAGGGTCAGGCTACCTGTGGCACATTTCTAACCTCAGAGAGGGGAGCTAGCAGGAACCCACCCAGGGAGCCTCAGAATCTCAGACACCAAAGCAGGGGCAGTCATTGGGGAGGGTTGGGGATGGAAGGTGCCAAGCTTGGGGGACCTCACATGTGGAGATTGGGGGGGAAGGACTGAGGACAGAAGTTTTGCAGGAGAACGGGTTTCTTTCTTTCTTTCTTTCTTTCTCTTCCTCTCTCTCTCTTTTTTTCACTCACTAGGTAGTCCTGGCTGCTCTCAAACCACCCACCTCAGGCCTTCCTCTCAGCCTCAGCCCCCCAAACTGTTGTGATCACAGGCTTTACATTAGGTTGACATTCTGACCTTCCTTCCTGGTCTTCAAAACTGGGCCTGAGGTGATGCTCCCACTGAGACCTCCTCTCAATTTAGGTTTTCTGGGTTTTGCTGGGATTCGAGGTGGGGGCTTACTATGGCGTCCAACCTGATCTCAGCTCTCGGGCTCTGGCCATCTTTTCATTTCAGCCTCACCAAGTGCCAAGGAGACAGATGTGAGTAGCCCTGCTGCACCCTCCCAATAGTTTGAGAGTCACACACTCCTTTTTCCTGAGGTGGATCCTAGGAGGAGCGAGTGGGTCCACTCTGATTAAAAAGTGGGGAGGAGGGGTGGAACCCCTGGCAAAGACACAGGCCTGTGCCAGGCAATCTCTCTGGGCAGGCTCAGTGGGTGAGTCCGGCTGTCCACTCTGGGGTCTCAGGTCTTCTGAAGGGAATGGGCCTCGCAGTCAGGCTCCGAGAGTGGTGTGAAGGCCAAGCATGGGGGCTCACACCTGTCAACCTGGCATTTTCAGAGGCCGAGGTGAGAGGGTGGCCTGAACCTCCATGTTTGAGACCAGACTGGGCACCTTGGCGAGACCACGTCTCTACAAGAAACCAACAAAATGAACCAAGTATGGTGGTGCACGCATGTCATTCTTGCCTCTCTGGAGGCTACGGTGCTAGGATCACCAGAGCCCAGGCAGTGGAGGCTGTGGTGGCTGAGAATGGGCCACTGCACTCTGGTCTGGGTGACACAGCATGTCTCTGACTCAATACAATAATACCAACCAACACTTCGACAACCACAGGCCATGCTCAGGGGATCATCCTGGGAACCCGGTCATTCAGAGGCAGAGGCAAGTGGATGCTGTGAGCCAACTAGTTCGAAATCAGCCTGGGACATTGGGTGAGACCTCATGTCAGCCATCAAAAATAAATCCAAAGATTAGCTGGACATGGTGGCGCAGTCCTGTGGTTCCAGCCACTCAGGGGGCTGAGGTGGGAGATTGCCTGAGTCTGGCAGGTGGAGTCCGCAGTGTCCGTGAGCATGCCCCTGCACTCTGGCCTGGGTGATAGAGAGGGATTCCGACTCCAAATAATCATAAACACCACCAGCAGCAGCCCTGTCAACCATCTGGAGGAGTCACCCTCAGGAATGGGAGAGGAAAAGGCATTTTCTGGCCTGTCGGTTGCGTAATGTTTCAAAGGCGGCCACTGCGAACGTCAGTCCTGCGCTATTGGCCAAATGCCTCTGCAGGCCTACCTCCATTTTCCACACCTGTGGCCCATGGCAGAGACTCCTGTGAGCTCATCTAACAGACGGCCCCAAGTTAGGGCGGCCATGGGATACATAGCGATCAAAGTAGTCAGGCAACTCCACAGCCGGTCCAGGTTCCAGTAACCCAATCTACCACCTCTGGGTGGGGGAAGGTACCCTTTCTCTCCCTATCACTCCATCATCCACAGCCCAAGCGGCACTTTGCCTGGGAAGCTGTGGACGCCCATCAATATGCACATGGGAGGCATGTTTTTGATGCCAGAGTCTCCATTGGATGAGCTGGGTTATGGCGGCATGATCATGACTCCTGGGGCCTGGACATGAGGGCCTCAGGTGGACCTCCCTTCTCAGTCCCTGAACACCACGACTCTGGGACCACCATGCTTGACATGATTTATGGGACCTCTCGCCAAGATGAGATCTGGCAGCATTGCCAGGGCTGATCTCCAACCTCTGGGCTCAGGCAGCCTCCTGCCTCAGTCTCCCAGGGTGCGGGGTTGATGGCCATGGGTCACGATGCCCAGCATCATCCCCCATGTTCTGTCCATGGGGGCAATGCAATGGAATGCCTAAGGACGGAGATTACCACAGCCGATATAGCTGAGACTGGCACCATGCATGTCTCCAGGTTTGGCGATCCAGGGAGAAACCAGGTCTCACTACATGACCCAGGCTGGTCTCAAACTCCCAGCCTACAGTGGGATCGTTTGGGTCAACACTTGGGAACAAAGTGGGCAGAGGTGTGGGCACCCAGGCAGAGACATGACCCTGTGCCAGATGCTCCCCCTCGGGAGGGCTTTGTGGGCAACTCTGGCCACATTCTCCAGGGTCCCAGGTCGTCAAAAGAGAGCAGGCCGCATGCTGGAGCCCCAAGAGGGATGTGAAGGCCAGTCATGGGGCTCACGCCTGTAATCCCAGTGCTCTGGGTGGCCAAGGCAAGACGATGGCCTGAGCCCCCGTGTTTGAGATCAACCCAGGCACCTTGGTGAGACCACCTCTCCATGAAGCCAAAAAAATGAGCCAAGTGTGGTGGTTCACGCCTGAAGTTCCAGCCACTCATGAGCCTGAAGTGGGAGGATCGCCAGAGTCCAACAGGTGGAGAATGCAGTGACTGAGAGCAGGCCTCTGCACTCCTGTCTGGGTGACAGAGTTGGTCTCCCACTCAGCATAATAATACCAACCACCACCACCACCACAACCACAGGCCGGGATCAGGGGCTCAACCTGGCATTCCAGCCCTTCAAAAGACCATGTGAATGGACAGCATGAGACTGCGGGTTCGACAGCAGACCGGGAAACAAGGCATTACCTCGTCTCAGCCATCAAAAATACATCCAAAGTTTAGCCAGGTGTGATGGAGCAGGCCTGTGATTCCAGTCACTTGGGGGCCGAGGTGGGAGGATTGCCTGAGCCTGGCAGGTGGAGTCAATGGTGGCCATGAGCATGACACTGCTCTCTGGCCTTGGTGTCAAAGCAGGATGCCAATGTCAAATAATAATAATCACCACCACCACCCCTGTCACCCAGTGCAAGGAATCACCCTGAGGGATGGGAGAGGAAGAGGCACTTTCTGGCCTGTCGTTGGCAGGAGGTTTCAAAAGTGGCCACTGGCCATGTCCATCCCACACTTGGTCATGCATCCCAGAAGGCCAGCCTTCACCCTCCACGCTACTGCCCCATGGCATAGACGTGTTTGAGCTCACAGAAAAGACGGCACCATGCTAGGTCACAGGGAAGGACCCGTCCTCTCCTGATCACTCCATCATCTTCCACCCACTTAGACATTTCCCTGGTGAGCCTTGAATGCTCGTTGTGATGCACGTGAGAGGTGCCTTTTTTGTCACTGGAGTTTACATTGGTGTGGCTGTGTTGAGGTGGCATGATTGTGGCTCCCAGGTCCTTGACCTTTGGGACACAGGCAGTGCTCCTGCCTCAACCACCAATCAGCCAGTGCTCTGGGGTCCACCACACCTGATTCGATTTGGGGACATCTTGCTGGGATGAGCTCTGGCCATATCGCCTGGGCTGGTCTCCAATTCGGGGACTCAGGCAGCCTCCAGCCTCGGAATCCCAGTGCACGCGTCTGACTGCCATGAGTCACAGTGCCCATCCTGGACTCACATGTGCTTCGACGGGGGTGAGGCAAAGGCACACCGCGGGAGAGTCTACACCATTCCCATGTAGCTGGGACCATGTGCGACTCCAGTGTTTTGTCTCCAGGGAGTGACAAGTTCTTGGTACGTGACCCAGGCTGGTATTGACCACCCGGGATGCAGCACTCCCCCACCTCAGCCTCCCAAAGCCGCAGCCTGATTGTCTGCTGATCCACTGTCTTCCTGGAACTTTAGGCCCAAGGCTGGGACCTCCTTCCCAAATGATCTCTGTTCATGATGATCCCAACTACATACACAAATGGATGCTCTTTCTTTTTTTCCTTTATTCCTTTTTTATCTTTGAGTCAGAGTCTCACTCCTTTGGGTGGAGGGCGGTGGCTCTCTCCCTGCCACCCTGGCCTCAGGCCGCTGGACTCTGGCGGGCTTTTCCTTGGCCTCCTGAGTACCCAGAAGTACAGGCGTGTGCCACCATACCTGGCACATTACTGGCACACTCCTGTCGTTCCGGCCATTTGGGATGCTGCAGCAAGAGCATCACCAGAGCCCAGCCGGTGGAGGCCACAGTGGCTGAGAGCAGGTCTCTGTGCTCCAGACTTGGTGACAGAGTGTGATGCTTCTTCAGAAGAATAATACCCACCACCACCACCACAACTACAGGCCAGGCTAGGGGGCTCAGCCTGGCATCTCGTCCATTCAGAGGTCGAGGTGGGTGGATGGCCTGAGCCTGCACATTTGACGTCAACCAGGGACACTAGGTGGGAGGATTGCCTGAGCCAAGCTGGTGGAGTCCGTGGTGGCCATGAGCGTGCCCCTGTGCTCAGGTCTGGGTGACAGAGCAGAATTCCGACTCCAAAAAAGAATAATCACCAACACTGCCACCACCACCACCCCTGTCACTCAGCGCAAGGAGTCACCTGCAGGTATGGCAGAGGAAATGCTCTTCCCTCCTGTCGTTCACATGCCTTCTTCCATGAATCCCAGAAGGCGTGCCTCCAACCCCCACACTCATGCCCCACGGCAAAGACAAGTGTGAGCTCAAGGAACAGGTGGCCCTGATTTAGGGAGTCCTTTGGGCACAGAGCGAACAAAGAATATAGGAAATGCCACAACCAAACCAGATTCCAGTAACCCAGTCTGCCACCTTCATGCAGGTGGAGGGTTGCTTCTTCTCCCGATCACTACATCGTCTGCCACCCATGTGGAGCTATGGCTGGGGAGCCGTGAATGCCTGTCATGATGCACTTAGGAGCCGTATTTTTTATCACTGAGTTCTCTATCAGCCTAGTTGGGGCGTGGCAGCATGATCGTGGCTCCCGGGGTCTTCACCAGTGGGGCTCTGGCAATCGTCCTGTCTCCAAGCAGCCTGGACTCCTGGGGCCACCATGCCTGCCTCGATTTTGGAAACCTCTCACATAGACGAGGTCTGTTGATGTTGCTCAGTCTTGTCTCCAACCCATGGTTCCAGGCAGCCTCCTGCCTTAGGCTCTGGGGCATGGGACTGATGGCTGTGAGCCAGGGTGCCCAGCCTGGACTCGCAAGTTCTGTCCTTGGGGGTGATGCAAATAATGACCCAGGATGGAGGTCACTTCATCCCATGTAGCCAGGACCACGGACGCCACCAGGCAAGACTCCTGTTTGCATTCTGGGTAGTGACAAGGTCTTGTTTTGTGGCCCAGGCTGGTCTTGAAATCCCGGGCTTCAGTGATCCCCCATCTCGGTCTCCCAAAGTCACAGTTCGATTCTCTGGTGATCAACTGCCTTTCAGGAACTCTAGGCCCAAGACTGTGGCCTACTTCCCAAATGATCTCTGTCTGTTCATGATGATTGCAACTACATGCACAAATGGATGCTCTTCTTTTTTTCTCTTATTCCTTTTTTATTTTTGAGTCAGAGTCTCACTCCTTCACCCAGGGTGGAGGGCAGTGACTCTCTCCCTGCCACCACAGCCTCAGGCTGCTGGACACTGGCAGGCTTTTCCTCGGCCTTCTGAGGAGCCAGAAGTACAGGCATCTGCCACCATGCCTGGCACATTACTGATGGAAGCTAGAGATGAGGTCTCACTGAGGTGCCTGGGCAGGTATCGGCCCAGGGCCTGAGGAAAGCTGCAGTCCTCGAACAACCAAAATGATGGGATGACAAGGCTGATCTCCCAAGCCCAGCTTTGATCCTTCATCGAAAATGAACCAGAAGGCCTGACTTGGTGGTCCATGCCAGAAGTCCCAGTGCTCGGGGATGCTTACAGGGGAATGAATGAAGTCCAGGAGACCACGGCCAGCCTGGGCCAAACCATGCCATGCAGGGAGATCCCATCTGCACACAAATCCAAATAAGGAGTCTTGGGTCAAGGTGCCCATCATCTTGGTCACACTAGAGGCTAATGTGGGAGGATCACTGGAGCCTGCAATTTCAAGGTGGCAGGGAATGATGGTCATGTCCCCAGGCCCCAGCCAGGACCACAGAGAAAGACCCCATCTCCAAACATATCAGAATTGTACACAGATTCTCAAATGCACTTGGTGTGTTCACAGGGTGACTGGCTTTAGAGCTAGGAAAAATGAGATTGGGAGAGCCAGACGAAACCGGCCGTGGAGTCTCATGAACTTCTGCACCAAAGGGGTGCTGCCATGGGGGGTTGAGGCTGGAGGGTGTTGAGCTTGGGGGACCCTCTTATATTGGGGTGTGGGAAGGACTGGGGGAAGAAGGTTTGCAGAAGAATGGATTTCTTTCTTTCTATCTTTCTTTCCTTTCTTCCTTCCTTCATTCCTTTCATTCTTTCTCCCTTTCAGTCTTTCTTTGTTTCTTTCTTTCTTTGTTTCTTTGTTTCTTTGTTTCTTTGTTTCTTTCTTTCTTTCTTTCTTTCTTTCTTTCTTTCTTTCTTTCTTTCTTTCTTTCTTTCTTTTCCTCACTAGGTTGCCCAGGCTCCTCTCAAACTGCCCAACTTGGACCATCGTATCAGCCTGGGACACCCAAAATTCTGCAATCACAGACTTTCTATTTAGTTGACATCCTTTTCTTCTTGCCGAGTCTTGAACTCTGGGCCAGAGGCGATCCTCCCCCCGAGGCTTGATAGACACTCAATATCATGACAATGACATTTCTCCCCAAAGTAATCCAATGTAACCTCAACCAACTTTTAAATAAAAATCAAAAAGCTGATTCTAAAATATGTATGGGTGGGGGATGGGAGAAATGGGGAGATGTTGGTCAAAAGTTTATCTGGATTTTGCTTGGGTTTGAGTTCGGGGCTTGCTATAGTGTCTAGCCTGATCTCAAGCCTCTGGGTTCCAGCAATCTTCCCATCTTGGCCTCTCTGAGTATTGAGGAAATCTCAACTCCATACACAAATGGATGCTCTACCTTTTTTTGCTTTTTTCATTTTTTCATGAGTTGGAGTCCTACTCTGTCTCCCAGGTTGGAGGGCACTGGATTTCTCCAGGCCATCCCAGCCTTGGCCTGCCAGGCTCCAGCGAGCTTTCCTGTGGCTTCTGAGGAGACGGAATGACAGGCGCATGCCACCACATCTGGTCATTTAAGATGAAGGGAGAGTCGAATCTTGCCGAGGTGTCCGGGTGGGTCTCGGCCCGGGGGCTTGTGCCAGCCCCTGGCCGTTGCCCCCCAAAGCACTGAGATGATGAGGCTGAGCAACAGAGGTTGGGGCTGGAGGGTTCCAAGCTTGGGGGAATCTCACATGTGGGGGTCGGGGGCAGAAGAACAGTGGGCAGAAGTTTCCAGGAGAGTGCATTGCTTTCTTTCTTTCTTCTTTCTTTCTTTCTTTCTTTCTTTCTTTCTTTCTTTCTTTCTTTCTTTCTTTCTTTCTTTCTTTCTCTTCCTTCCTCTCTAGGATGCCCAAGCCACTCTCAAACTGCCCACATTGGGCTCTCAGTCTGGGTCTCCAAAACTGCTGCAATCAAAGGCTTTCCATTTGGTCGACATCCTGGTCTTCCTGACTGGTCCTGAAATGTGGGCCACAGGTGATCCTCCCACCGAGGCCTACTCTCATCCAAGGTTTTCTGGGTTTTGCATGGGGTTCAGGTTGGGGCTATCTATAGTCTCCAGCCCAGTCTCAGCTCCCAGGCTTCAGCCATCTTCCCTTCTCTGCCTCCCTGAAATGTGAGGAGACAGATGTGAGTCACCCATCTGGCCCCCACAACAATTTGAGAGTCACGTTCTCCCTTTCCCCAATGCCACCCTTGGGATTAGAGAGCAGGTCTGCCCTGGGGATCGAGGCAGGTGCAGGTGTGGTCACCCCAGCAGAGACACACCCCTGCACCAGGCACTTCCACATGGTGGACTCAGTGGGTGACTACAGCTGCTCTCTCTGGGTTCCAGGATCATCTGAAAGGTTCAGGCCTCTCGGTAGGACCACAAGAGTGGTGTGAAGCCTGGTCATGGGGGCTCATGCATGTCATCCCGTCACTTTGGGTGGCTGAGATGAGAGGATGGCCTGAGCCCTTGGGTTCAAGACAAGCCTGGGCAGCTTGGCGAGAGCTTATCTCTACAAGAAGCCAAAAAATTGAGCCAAGAGTGGTGGCACATGCCTCTCTTTCCACCCACTATGGAGGCCATGGTGGAAGGATCGCCATAGCCCAGCCAGTGGAGGCTGCAGTGGCCAAGAGCAGGCCACTGCACTCCAGCCTGGGAGACAATGCACGACACTGACTCAGCAACATGATATCAACCACCACTGCCACAACCACAGGCCAGGCTCAGGGGCTAAGCCTGGCACCCTGGCCCTTCAGAGGCCAAGGTGAGTAAATGGCCTGAGCCTCTGGATTGAAGACCAGCTCAGGACACTGAGCAAGACTGTGTCTCAGCCACAAAAAATAAAACCAAAGATTAGCCAGTTGTGGTGTTGCAGACTTGTGGTTCCAGTCACTCGGGGAGACATTGTGGGACAATCACCTGAGCCCGGCAGGTGGAGTCCGCAGTGACCTTGAGTGTGCCCCTGCACTAAGGTCTGGGCGACAGAGCATGATTTTGACTCCAAATAATAATAATCACCACCACCACTGTTGCCACCCAGTGAGAGGAGTCACCCTCAGGGATGAGAGAGAAAAAGACACTTTCCCCCAGTGATTTGCAGGAGGTTTCAAAGGTTGCCACTGGTCAGTTCGTCCTGTGCCTTCGGATAAGCATTCCCAGAAGGCCTACCTCCACACTCCATGGCAAAGATGCGTGTGAACTCATGGAACAGACAGCCCAAGTTAGGGCGGCTGTTGGACACAGAATGATCAAACAGGCTTGGCAACGCTGTGGCCAGCTCAGGTCCCGGTCGCCCATTCTGCCAAATTCAGGTGGGGGGAGGGCCCCTTCCTCTCCCGATCACTCCATTGTCTCCTGCCTACACAGACCTTTTGCTAGCGGGGCATGGATGCCAGTCGTGACACACGTGGGAGGTGTCTTTTTTGTCGCTGAAGTCTCTGTTGACCTGGGAGGGCGTGGTGGCATGATTGTGGCCCCTGGGGCCTTGAACTGCGGGTTGAGGAGGTCCTCCCGCTTCAGTCCCCTAGAAGCCAGGACTCTGGCGGCCACCATGACAGACCCGATTTTGGGGACTTCTCACCGATATGAGGTCTGTCAATGTCTCCCAGGATCGTCTCCGAACCCTGGACTCAGGTAGCCTCCTGCCTCGGCATCCCAGAACACGGGGCTCATAGCCATGAGACACAATGCCCAGCTGGGAATCGCAAGTTCTGTCACGGGGGTGAAACAAAGGAACGCCCTGGGATAGAGGCCACTGCATCCTATGTAGCCGGGACTATGGACACCACCTTGCACGAGTCCAGTGTTTGTGTCCTTGGGAGTGACTAGATCTCATTTCGTGGCACAAGTTGGTCTTGAACCCCTGGGCTTCAACAGTCCCCCATCTCGGTCTCCCAAAGTCACAGCCCGATTGTCTGCCGATGCACCATCTTTCAGGAACTCTAGGCCCTAGGCTGGGATCTCCTTCCAAAATGATCTCTGGCTGTTCATGATGATCCCAACTCCATTCACAAATGGATCCTCTTCTTTTTCTTCCTTTTTTCATTTTTCTTTGATTCTGATTCTCACTCCATTGCCCAGGTTGGAGGGTGGTGCCTCACTTCCAGCCATAGCAGCCTTGACCTGCTGTGTTCCTGTGAGTCTTTCCCCTTCCTTTTGAGGAGCCAGAACAACAGGTGCATGCCATCGTGCCTGGCTCTTTTACGATGGAGGGTAAAGACGAGTGTCACTGAGGTGCCCGGGTAGGTCTTGAGATGCTGATCTCGTCCTCTCAAAGTTCTGGGATGGTGAGGCTGAGCTCCAGAACCCGGCCTTGATCCTTCCTTGAAAACGAACTAGTAGGCCTGGTGCGTCAGCCCACGTGTGGAATCCCAGTGTTCTGGGAGGCCAAGGCAGGAGAATGACTGGATCCCAGGAGTTCAGGGGCATCCCGGGCAACTCAGGGACACCCTAATGCCGCACCCATAAAAGTAGGGAGTGTGGGGTCGAGGTACCCATCTTCCTGGCCACTACGGAGGCTGAGGTGGGAGGATCATCGGAGCCTGTGATTGTGAGGCTGGCTGTGAATGTTGGTTATATCCCTGGGCCCCAGCCTGGGCCACAGAGCCATACCCTGTCTCCAACAACATCAGAATCATACACAGATTTTCCACTGCACGTGGTGTGTTCACAGGGTGACTATCTTTAGAACCAGAAAAATGGAATGGAGGGAAGAAATATCCCCAGGTAAGGGATGTGTCCCATGCCTTTCTTGGTGGAAGGTCCTCATTTCCAAGTTGGAGGGTCGACTTGCCTGAGGCACATTTCACATCTCGGAGAGGAGAGCCAACAGGAACCCAGACAGGGAGCCTCAAACACTGCTGCACCAAAGTTTGAGCAGCCATGTGGGTGGTTTGTGGGTGAAAGGTGCAGAGGTTGGGGCACCGTCACATGTGGGGGCAGCAGGGGGGAAGGACTGAGGGCAGAAGGCTTGCAGGAGAATGGATTTCCTTCTTTCTTTTCTTCTACCTTCCTTACACCCTTCCTTTCCTTCTTCCTTTCTCTCTTCTTTCTCTCTTCTTTCTTTCTTTCTTTCTTTCTTTCTTTCTTTCTTTCTTTCTTTCTTTCTTTCTTTCTTTCTTTCTTTCTTTCTTTCTTTCTTTCCTTTCGTCACTTGGCATGGTCTCCCAAACTCCTGTGATCACAGGATTTCCATTTAATTGACTTCCTGGTCTCCTGCCTGGTCTTGAACTCTGGGCCAGAAGCGATCCTCTTGCTGATGTCTGCCCTCACCCAATGTTTTCTGGGTTTTCCTTGGAGTTGAGGTGGTGTCTTGCTACCGTGTCCTGTCTCGTCTGGAGCTCCCAGGTTCCAGCCATCTTCCCATCTTGGCCTTCTCGAATGCCCAGGAGACATGAGTGAGTTGCCGGCCAGCCCTGAAACCTTGAAGGTTTGAGAGTCATGCCCTCCCTTTCCCCAAGGTGGCCCCTGAGAGAAGCAAGCAGGTCCACCCTGAGGAACAAGACTGGAGGAGGGGTGGGAGACCTGGTGGAGACATACCCATGTACCTGGCACTCCACCCACAGAGTCCTGGCAGGTTACTCCTGTTGCCCTGTCCAGGGTTACTGGTTGAGGGAAGGGAGCAGACCTCCCTTTGGGGCCCTGAGACGGGTGTGGAGGTCAGGCACAAGGGCTCACTGCTCTCATCCCCATACTCTGGAGGCTGAGGTGAGTGGATGGCCTGAGTCCCCAGGTTATAGACCATCCCGGCACCTTGCCCAGACCACAACTGTATAAGAAGTCAAAAAAATGAGCTGAGCTTTGTGCCGCAGGCTTTCTGTTTTGGCCACTCAGGAGGTCACTACAGGCGGATTGCTGGAGCCCAGCCGGTGGATGTCCCAGTGACTGAGAGTGAGTACCTGCACTCAGGCCTGGGCAGCAGAGTGGGACTCCAACTCAGAGTAATACCAACCACCACCACAACCACAGGTCGGTCTGCGGGGCTCAGCCTGGCATCCCGTACCTTCGGAGGCACAAGCCAGTGTATGGCCTGACCTCTGGGTTTGACACCAGCCTGGGACACAGGGTGAGACCTCCTCTTGGCCATCAAAACTAAGTCCAAAGATAAGCCAGGCATGGTGATGCAGGGCTGTGGTTCCAGCCACTCGGTTGCCCCAGACAGGAGGATCACCTGAGCAGGGCCAGTGGAGTCTGCAGTTTCCATGAGCATACCACTGCTCTAAGGTCTGGGCACCAGAGCGGGATTCTTACTCTAAATAATAATAATCTCCACCACCACCAAGACCACCACCTCTGCCACCCAGGGCTAGGAGACACCCTCAGGAATGGGAACAGAAAAGACACTTTCCTGCCAGTCTTCGAGGGTGGTTTCAAAGTTGACCTGTGGGCTTGACTGTCCCAAACCTTCAGTCACGCATCCCAGAAGTCCTGCCTCCACCGTCCACTCTCATGCCCCAAGCCAAAGACACCTGTGAGTTCAAGGAACAGGCTGTCCAGAGTTAGGGCTGCCATCGGGTATAGAGCAATCAAGGAGGTCCAGCAATGCTGTGGACAGTCCAGGTTCTGGTCACCTGGCCTACCTTTTTTGGGCAGAGGAAGGGACCCTTTCTCTCCTGATCACTCCATCATCCCACAGCCATGGAGACCTTTTCCTGGGGAGCCGTGGACCCCCATCGTAATACACGTTGGAGGTGTCTTTTTTGTTGCTGGAGTCTCCAACGGCTGCACTGGGGCACAGTAGCACAATCCTGGCTTCCAAGGCCTTGACCGCAGGGCTGAGTTGGTCTTCACACCTCGGCCCCCAAGCAACCTGGATTTCGTGAGCCACCATGCCTGACTCGATTTTGGGGCCCTCTCGCCGGGACGAGGTCTGGCCACATCACCTGGGCTGGTCTCTGCCCCCGGGTTCTCTGGCATCCTCCCGACTTGACTTCCCAGGGCCCAGGACTGATGACCGTGAGCCAAAGGGCCAGTCCTGTACTTGCACGTTCTGTCAGTGGGGGCAACCCAAAGGCATGTCCCAGGACATAGGCCACCACATCCCGTGTAGTAAGGACGTGTGTGACAATGTGTGACTCAGTGCTTGCTTTCCGAGGAGTGACGAGATCTCACTACTTGGCCCTGTCTGGTCTTGAACTATGGGGATGCAGCAGTCCCCCATCTCACATCCCAATTGTCTGCTGATCCACCATCTTTTGAGATTTCTAGGAAAAAGCCTGGGGCCTCCTTCCCAAATGATCTCTGTCTGTTGACAATGGTCCCAACTCCATACACAAATGGATGCTTTTCTTTTTTTCCTTTTTAGTTTTTTTTTTCTTTGAGTCGGAGTCTCACTCCTTTTCCCAGGCTTTATGGAGGTAGCTCACTCCAGGCCACTGCAGCCTTGGCCCACCAGGCTCTGGTGAGCCTTTCGCTGGCCTTCTGAGGAGCAGGAACACCAGGTGTGTGCCATCACCCACAGCTCATTTAGGATGGATGGTAGAGATGAGTTCTCGCCATGTTGCCTGGGTGGTTCTTCGCCAGGGTTTTGTGCTGGCCACTGGCCTGGCTTCCCAAAGCACTGGGATGACGAAGCTGAGCCCCCAAGCCTGGCCTCGATCCTTCATCAAAAACGAACTAGAAGGCCTGACATGGGAGCTCACACCTGGAATCCCAGCACTCTGGGATTCTGATCTGGGAGGATGGTTGGAGCACAGGAGCCCAAGGCTCCTGGAGATCCCGTGTCCACACCCATCTAAATAGGGAGTTTGGGGTCGAGGGTCCCGTCATTCTGGCCACTCCAAAGACTGGAGTGGGAGGATCACTGGAGCCCTCGAATTCGAGCCTGGCAATGAACCATGGTGATGACCATGGGCACCAGGGTAAGCCACAGAGCCAGACTCTGTCTCCAAATTCATCAGAATCACTCATAGAATCTAAACAGCACATGGTGTGTTCACAGGGTGACTGGCTTTAGATAAGGAATAATGGGATTGCAGAGGAAGAAATGTCCCTTGGTAAGGTATTTTTCCCTGGCCTTTCTTGGCAGATAGTCCTCATTGCTGATTTGGAGGGTTGACCTACCTGGAGCACTTTTTTAACCTCAGAGAGGAGAGCTGTCAGGAACCCAGCCAAGGAGCCTGGGAACTCCCACACCAAAGCAGGGGCAGTCACAGGAGGGTGGTTAGGGCTATAAGGTGCTGGGCTTGGGGAACCCTCACATGTGGTTTGTAGGTGGAAGGACTTAGGACAAAAGGTTTGCAGGAGAATCGATTTCTTTCCTTTTTTTCTTTCTTTCTTTCTTTCTTTCTTTCTTTCTTTCTTTCTTTCTTTCTTTCTTTCTTTTTTTCTTTTATTCTTTATCTTTTCTTTCCTCAGTAGGTTACTTAGGCGCCTCTCACATTGCAAAACGAGGGACATCCTCTCAGCCAGGGCCTCCCAAACTGCTGCAATCACAGTCTTTCCATTTGGTCGATCCTGGTGTTCCTGCCTGGTCTTGAACTCTGTGCCGGAGCATATCCTCCCCCGGAGGCCTGCACTCACCCAAGGTTTTCTGGCTTTTGCTTGGGATCAAGGTGGGGACTTGCTATGATGTTCAGCCTGGTCTCCTGTTGCCAGACACCAGCCATTTTCCCAGTTCGGTCTCCCTGAGTGCAAAGGAGACAGGCATGAATGGGCTGGCCGTCTCCACCCCCCAAAAACGTTTGAGAGTCTTGGCCTCCCTTTCCCCGAGAGGGCACCTTAGAGTAGTGAGAGGGTCCACCATTGAGAATGAGGTGGGTCGCGGGGTGGGCACCCCAGTGGAGACACAAGCCTGAGCCAGGTGCTCCCCCCATGGTGGTCTCAGCTGGCGATGCCAGCCACCCTCTCTAGAGTCCCAGATTGTTGGAAGGTAGCAGGCCTCATGGTGGGGCCCTGAGAGGTGTATGGAGGCTGGGCACAGGGGTTCACACCTGTCATCCTGGCCATCTGGGAGACTGAGGTGAGAGGATGGCCTAAGCCCCCATGTTCAAGACTAGCCCAGGCACTTTGGCGAGACCTCATGTCTACAAGTAGCCAAAAAAATGAGCCAAGCATGGTGCGCACGCCTGTCCTCCCTACCACTCTGAAGGCTGCTGCGGGAGGATTACCAGAGCCCAGTGGATTGAGGCCACAGTGTCAGAGGGCAATCCCCTGCACTCTGGACTGGGCAAAAAGCAAGACTCCAACACAGAAATAATACCAACAACCACAACCACCACAACCACAGGCTGGGCTGAGGACCTCAGCCTGTCATCCCAACACTTTGGTGGCCCAGGCAACAGGACGGCCTGAGCCTGTGGGTTCGACAACAACCCAGGACACAGGGTTAGACCTCATCTTGACCATCAAAAATGAATCGAAGATTATCTGGGCATGGTGGCACAAGCCTGTGGTTCCAGCCACTTGCAGGGCAGAGGAGGGAGGATCATCTGTGCCTGACAGGTGCAGTCCATGGTGGCAGTGAGCATGACCTTGCATTCCATCTTGGGTGACAGAGCGGGATTCTGACAACAAATAATAATAATCACCACCATCACCATCATCACCACCCCTGTTATTCAGCGCAAGAAGCACACTCAGGGATCTGAGAGGAAAAGGCAGTTTCCATACTGCCATTTTCAGAAGGCTTTAAAGGTGGCCACCAGCACATCCAGCCGGCAGAAGGTCTGTCTCCACTCTCCACACTTGTGCCCAACAGCAAAGACATGTGTGAGCTCACGGAACCGAGGGCCATGAGTTAGGGCGGCCGTGGGCAGAGTGATCAAGACGGTCCACCAACAACCAGTGCAGCGTTCGACTGCTCGGTCTGCAACGTACGGGCTGGGGAAGGGCCTTTTCATCTCCCGATCAATCATTCATCACCCGCCCATGTAGAACTTTAACTGGAAAGCTGAGGTCTTCCCTCATGCTGCACGTGGGAGGCATCGTTTCTGTCATTGGAGTCTCCATGGGCTGGGCTGTAGCACGGCGACAGGATCGTGGCTTCGTGGCCTCGACTGTCAGGGTCAGTTGGTCCTCCTGCCTTGGCCCCTGAGCAGCTGGGACTACTGGGTATTCCAAGTCTAACTCTCCTTTGGGGATCTCTCACCCAGACGTGGTCTGGCCACATTATCCAGGCTGGTCTCTGAACACTGGGATCAAGTATTCACCCGCCTCGGACTCCAAGGGAGCAGGGCTGACCCATGAGCCACAATGCCTGGCCTGAACTCGTACATACTGTTGGAGGGGATGACACAAATGCAACCCCGGAATGGAGGTCACCACATCCCATGTAGCTGGGACCCTGGGTGCCACCAAAGACAACACGAATGTTTGTGTTCTGGTGAGTGATGAGGTCTCACTACGTGACCCAGGCAGGTCTCAAACTCCCAGGCTCCAGTGGTCCCCCACCTCGGCTCCCAAGCCACGGTCTGATTGTCTCTTCATCCACCATCTTTCAGGAAATCTATGCCCAAGGCTTCGGCCTCCTTCCCCAGTGATCTCTGTCTGTATATGATGATCCCAACTTGATACACAAATGAATGATCTTCTTTTCTTTCCCTTTATTTTTTGAGTCAGAATCTCACTCCATCATCCAGGCTGGATGGTGGTGGCTTGCTCCCAGTCACTACAGGCTCGGCACACAGGGCTCTGGTGATCCTTCCCCACTGGACTTCCAAGGAGCTGGAACAACAGCCGCATGCGACCACACACGGATCATTTGGTATGGAGGGTAGAAACGAGGTCTTGCCGAGTTGCCTGGGTGCATCTTGGACCCATGGGCTCAGACAAGCCACTGGATTCAGCCTCCCAATGCACTGAGATGATTAGGTTGAGCCCCCGAGCCCAGCCTCAACCCTTCATAAAAAATGAACCAGAAGGCCAATCAGGGCAGCCCATGCCTGGAATCCCAGTGCTCTGGGAGACCAAATCAGGAGGATGGCTGTAGTTCATATGCTCAAGGCCAACCCGGGTCTCACAGGGAGACCTCATTGCTGCACCCATCCAAACATGGGTTCTGGGGACGTGGTGCCCATCATCCTGACCACTACAGAGGCTGAGGTAGGAGGATCACCAGATCCCATGATTCGAGGCTGGCAGTGAACGATGGTCATGTCCCCAGGCCCAAGCCTGGGTCACAGAGCCAGACCTTGTCTCCAAAAACATCAGAATCAAACACAGATTCTCAACTGCATGTAGTGTGTTCAATGGGTGACTGGATTTGGAGACAGAAAAAATGGGACTTGGGGGAAAGTAATGTCCCCGCATGAGGGACGTGTCTAAGGCCTTTCTTGGTGTATCGTCCTCATTGCCAAGTCAGAGGACTGGCCTGCCTGGGGCACAATTCTCCCCTCAGAAAGGAAAGCCGATGGAATTCGGCCAGGGAGTCTCCGGAAATCATGCACCTTAGCGGGGGCAGCCATTGTGGAGGTGAGGCTTTAAGGTTCCGAGCCTGGGGTACCCCATATGTGGGGGGCAAGGGGGAAGGACTGAAGGCTGAAAGTTTTCAGACAAATGAATTTATTTGTTAACTTAGATTTTCTTTATGTCTTCCTTTCTTTCTTTCTTACCTTCTTTTCTTTCTTTTCTTTTCTTTCCTCAGTAGGTTGTCCAGGTTGCTCTCAAACCACCCAACTTGCGGCATCATTTCAGCCTGGGCCTCCAAAACTGCTTTGATCACAGGTTTTCCATTTGGTC
This sequence comes from Carlito syrichta, assembly GCF_000164805.1. NCBI lineage: Eukaryota > Metazoa > Chordata > Mammalia > Primates > Tarsiidae > Carlito > Carlito syrichta. Next base: position 33,574 of record NW_007245640.1, read on the forward strand.
GACATCCTGGTCTTCCAGTCTGGTTTTGAATTCTGGGCTGGAGGCGATGCTCCCGTGAGGCCTGCCCTCACCAAAGGTTTTCTCTGTTTTGCTTGGGGTCAATGTGGGGGATTGCTGTGGTGTCCAGCCTGGTCTTAGCTCCCAGGCTCCAGCCATCTTCCCGCCTCAGCCTCCCTGAGTGCCCAAGAGACAGGAGTGAGTCACCAGGTAGTCCCCACTCTCCTGATGGTTTAAGATTCATGCCCTCCCTTTCCTCGAGGCAGCCCTTGAGAGTAACGAGCATATGGAACCTGGGTAATAAGGCTGGTGGAGGTTTGGAATCCCAGTGGGGACACGCCCCTGCCTCAGGCACTCCCCCAGGGGAGGGCTTGAGGGGCAACTGTGGCCACACTCTATGGGGTCCCGTGTCATCGGAAAGGAGTGGTCCTCGTGGTAGGTCCTGAGAGGGGTGTGCAGCCTGGGCACAGGGGATCAGGCCTGTTATTCCAGCATGCTGAAAGGACGAGGCGAAAGGATGGCCTGGACCCCAGCATTGAGACCAGCCCGGGCACCTTGGTGAGACCGCATCTCTAAAAGAAGCCAAAAAAAAGAATGGAATGAGATGGCGCATGCCTGTTTTCCCATCCACTGAGGAAGCTGTGGCCGGAGGATCACCAGAGTGTAGCCAGTGGATACTGTAGTGGGCAAGAGCAGGCCCCTCCACTCTGGCCTGGGTGACACAGTGGGACTCTTACTCAGAATAACAATACCAACCACCACTACCACCACATCCACAGGCCAGGCTCATGGTCTCAGACTGGCATCCCAGTCTTTGGGAGACCAAGAAGAGTGGATGGCCTAAGCCTGTGGATTCGACATCAGCCCAGGATACTGGGCAAGACCTCGACTCAGTCATCAAAAATAAATCCAAAGACTAATCTGGCATGTTGGCACAGGCCTGTGTCTCGAGCTACTCAGGATGGCCGAGGCTGGAGGATCACCTGAGCCCAGTAGGTGGAGTCCATGGTGGCCATGAGCATGTCCCTGTGTTCCAGTCTGGAGGACAGAGTGGGATTCCGACCCCAAATAATAATAATCACCACCACCTCCACCACCACCACCCTTGCCACCTAACATGAGGTGTCACCCTCAGTAATTAAAAGGAAAAGATGCTTTCCAGCCCATCATTGTGGGAGGTTTGAAAGATGGCCATGAGTCACGTCCATCCTGCACTTTCGGCCACACATCCCAGATGGCCTGCCTCCACACTTCCCACTCTTGCCCCTTGGCAAAAAAGTGTGTGACATCACAGAACAGACGGACCCGATCTAGGGCAGCCATTGTGCACAGAGCGACCAAGATGGTCCAGCAACCCCACGGCCAGACCAGGTTCTGATCACCCTATCTGCCACATTTGGGGAGGGCCCCTTCCTCTCCAGATCACTCCATCATCCCCCGCCCACAAGGAGCTTTCTCTGGGAGCTGTAAACACCCATTGTGATGCACGTGTGAAGCGACTTTTTTTGTTTTGAGAGTCTCCGTAAGCTGGTCTGGGACACGGCAGCACATTCATGGATCCCAGGGACTCAACCTGCGTGTCTCAGGCTGTCCTCTTGCCAAGTTGCCTGTGTGCATCTCAGATCTGTGGACTAGAACTGGCTGCTAGACTCGGCCTTCCGAGGTGATGGGATGACAAGGTTGAGCCCTGGAGACTAGCATTGATCCTTCGTCGATAATCAATCAGAAGACCGGGCATGGCAGACAAAGTCTGAAATCCCCATGTTTTGGGAGGCTGTATAGGAATAATGGCAATAGCCCAGGAACTCAAGACCTGTCTCGGCCATGCAGGGAGACCCCTTGTCTGAACCAACCAAACAGGGGGTCTGAGATTATGGTGCCTGCTTTCCCAGCCACTGGTTCCACCTTAAGAATGCATCCTAAATATGTGGAAACCCCTAATCCCACATTCTCAATGCGAAAACGAATGTCCACAAGTAGTTTCTGGACTACGAGTTAAACCTGAAGCCAGTGGTCACATTAACAAATGGCAGATGATCCTTGGATGGTGGAATCTGGCCTTACAGGACCCTGTGAAACAAATGGACCAGTAGGCCAGATTCTCAGTTACAACTATCAAGAGGTGCGACACGTTCCTGGGGATTGGCAATGCCCGATTTGTGGTATGCATATAGGACGTTGCTCTGAATAATAGGAGAACCAGGACTCCCAGATTCCAGATTAGCATTAGCTAAAGTCCCTGTCGATCCTAAGTATGAGCACTGCCTTAAGCCACGGATAATTTAGCAAATGCCCAGATGATTGCAAGTTACATGGAAACCGAGTTTCCTGGTTCCTCTTTAGTAAAGATGTAGAAACTTTAAAGGGACACAGTGACCCAGATTCCTATTTCATTCTAAGCGAAATGACTAGATGTTTCCTGTTGGCCTGGAAGTCCAGACTCTTGTATACCCATAGAAAGATGACAAGAATATGCCTGGGGATGTGGAATCTAAGATTCCTGGTTCCTCCCAATAATACCTCTAAAAAATGGTACACCTAAACCCAAAGTCCTAATAACGAACAGCGGAGCCACTGTAGTTTCTGGAGTACGAGGTAACACTGAGGTCAGGGCTTACATACAAAAAATCTGAGAGAATTTCTAGTGTCCTGTATCTGGAATCAGAGGTTCCGAGTATCTAAATGGACTTGTAGTGACAGATTCTCGTTCACAAGTATCAAGAGTACCAGAGTGTTGCTGGAGTCCAAGAATGATTAATTCGTAATATCCACATAACAAATAGCTCTAAAACATGAGGAGTGCTCAAAGCCCTGATCTTGTTTAGCCCTTATCAAGATGCACTGTAGATTTTCAGAATTGAGACCCATGTAGCCCAGATTCCTTATTCATCCTTCGCAAGAGTCATGAAGTTTCCTGTATATGAGAACTCCCATTACCCAGATTCCTGCTTAATTCTGAGCAAGACACCGAGATATTTTGCGGTGATGTAGAATACAAGTTGTTTGGATATCAACTGAAAGACCCGCAGAAGATTCCTGGGCAATTGGAATCCAAATTCCTGGTTCCCTTTCACAAGACACCCTAACAATATGGGGACATAGAAGCCCAGATTCCAGATTATACCTCATCAACAGTCCCTGTAGACATCAGCGAATGAGAACTCCAAGAACTCGGATTCCCTTTTCGTTCTCAGCAAGATGTCTTGATTTTCCCTGTCGATATGTATTCCAAAACTCTGTTTCCAAAAGACAGATGCCACAAGTTTCCTAGGACTGGGAATCCGTGATTCCTGGTTACCTTTAAAAATACGTACTAAACATTTGGCAACTGAAAAAACCCTCGGCCCCTCTCAAAATAAAAGCATAAATGGAAGTCTGAGAATTGAAAGGTTCATCTTGAGACCAAAAGTTACATCCAAATACGGCGAGATGATCCCCTTTGTGCTGGAACCTGGCCTTACTTGTTACGAGGAAACTAACGGTCTTGTAGTGCCAGATACCCCTTTAGAACCATCAAGAGGACCAAATTGTTGCTGGAGTCCTGAATTGACTGATTCCTAATATCCACATGCTAAATACCTCCAAAACATGAGTAGAGCTCAAAGCCCTGATTCTTGTTTGTCCAGTAACTAGACGTCATGAGAATTTTTTTGAATTGAGTACTCGTGAAACCCAGATTCTTTATTTTTCCTTCGCTGGAGGCCGTGTAGTGTCCTGTATATGAGGACTCCCTTTCCCAAGATTCCTGTTTTCAAACCCTGATTCTTGTTTAGCCCTTAGCAAGATGCCATGTAGATTTCGTGATTGAGGAACCATGTAAAACAGATTCCTTATTTTTCCTTAGCAAGAGGCCACGAAGTTTCCTGTTATGAGGAGTATTACCCACATTCCTGCTTCGAATCCCTTATTCTTGTTTAGTCCTTAACAAGAGACCCTGTAGTGCATTTGGGATAGCGAAAACGTGTAACCCAGATTCCTTATTCTTTCTTACCAAAAGGCCATGTATTTGCTTGTATATGAGGAACCCATTTCCGCAGATTCATGCTTCAAAAACCCTGATTCGTGTTTAGCCCTTAGCAAGACCCCCTGAAGTTTTTTAGGGTTTGAGGACACGTGTAACCCAGATTCCTTATTCTTGTTTAGCCATAGGCAGTCCAGTTTCCTGTATTTGAGGACTCACACTACCCAGATTCCTACATTAAAAACCTGATTCATGGTTACCTCTTAGTTAGACTCCCTGTGGATTTTTGGGCTGAGGACACGTTCAACAAAAATTCATTATTCTTCCTTAGCAAGAGGTCGTGTGGTTTCCTGTATATGAGGACTCCCATTACCCATATTCCTGCTTCATTTTCAGCAAGGCGCTGAGATATTTCCTGGTGACCTGGAATTCCAGTTGTTTGGATATCAAGAGAAAGACTACCATAAACTAATTGGGGAACTGGAAACCAAGATTTCTTGTTCCCCTTTACATGACCTCCAAAATATGTGGCCTCTTCTAGACGCATGTCCCAATTCTCACCAGCCTGAACACAAGAAATTTCTTTAGTTTGAGGTAACCTGAATTTAGGGATTTTGTACCAATATGCCATATTGATTCCTGGGGTACCTGATTATGGTCCTAGATGTTCATAAGACACAAAAGGATATTTGGGCCAGATCCTTGATTACTACTATCAAGAGAATAGAATGTTCCTTGGGTTCTGTAATGACCGGTTAAGGGTATCTATGGAGCTAGTAGCTGTGAAAAATATAGGGACCCTGAAGCCCAGATTGCTGATTAAACCATATCAAGATGCCCTGTAGACTCTGGCGAATGAAACTCCTAGAACCGGATTTCCTTTTCGTTCTCAGCAAGATGCCCTGATTTTCCCTCGTGATGTGGATCCAAAAACTCTGTATACCTATAGGCAGATGCCCAGAAATTACCTAGGGTCGTGGAATCCATGAATCTTGGTTACCCTTAAAAGTACGTAATATATATTTGGCAACCTGAAAACACCAGGTCCCTATCGGAGTAGAAGGACAATCAAAAGTTTTAGGATTACAAGGTACATCTTTTGGCGATAGTTACATACAAATATGGCGCTAAGATTCTTTGGGTCCTGGAATCTACCCTTTGTTGTCCCGAGGAACCCAACAGACTTGACAGTCACATTCTCGGTTACAACTATCAAGAAGACCAGAAGGTTGCTGAGAATCTATAATGAAAAAATTGTCATATCTAAGAGACCTGTAGCCCTACAGAATGTGTGGAAATAGAATCCCAGATACCAGATTAGCCATTATAAGGTGCCCATGTAGAATTCTTGAGTTGGCGTCCCCTGCAACCCAGATTCTTTTTGTTCTCAGTAAGACTCCAGGAAGTTACCTAGCGACGTGGAAGTACAAACTCTTATATACCAATAATCATAAGCCCAAAAGATCAGAAGGGCCCTGGAATCCAAGACTGCTGGATCCCCTTTAAGAATACGTCCTAAATATATGGGAACACTTAATCCCAAGTTACAAATATCAATCTAAAATTCCAGTAGTAGTTTCTGGATAAGGAGGTAAACCTCAAGTCAGATATTACACGAAAAATGGCAAGATGATTCCTTGGGTTGTGGAATCTGGCCTTACAGCCTCCTGCATAAAAGACCAGCAGATGGCCAGAACTCTGTTACAGCCAAGAAGAGGAGCTGCAGGTTCCTGGGAAACGGTAATGACAGATTTGTGGTACGTATACAGGGGTTAGTTTGGAAAAGTCTGGGTTCTGGGACTCCAAATTCCTGATTGGCATTTAGAAAATTCCTCTAGGCTTCTAGGTATGAGAACTACCTTAAGCCAGGGAAATATTAACAAATGTCCAGAAGTTTGCTGGTCACATGCAAACTGATTTTCCTTGTTCCACTTTGGTAACATGAGTAGAAAATTTCTGGGGACAGAATTTCCTGTTTTGTTCTCATAAGAACGACAAAATGCTTCCCCATTCCCTAGAAGTCCAGACACATGGCTCCCAATAAAAAGACTCCAGAATACTCCTATGGACTTGTAAACCAAGACCCTAGTGCCCTCCCAAAACTAACTTCTAAACATGGTGCAACATATAAACCCAAGATCCTAATTCCGAATAGCGAAATTACCAGAAGTTTCTGGATTACGAGGTAACCCTGAACTCAGGGCTTACATTCAAAACACTCAAGATGATTACTTGTGTCCTGGAATTTAGCGTTAGAGAATCCAGAATCTAAATGGACTTGGAGTGCCATATTTTCGTTTAAACTATCAAGAGGACCAGAATGTTGCGGGACCCCTGGAATGAGTGATTCTTAATATGAACATAGTTTCCAGCTCTGAAAAATATAGGGACTTCGAAGTCCAAGTCTTGTATGCCTTACCAAGATGCCCTGAACATTTTCAGAATTGAGGACTCATATAACCCAGATTCGTTATTCTTCCTTAGCAAGAGCCCGTGTAATTTCCTGTTAATGAGGACACCCATTCCCCAGATTCTTGTTTCAAAATCCTGATTCTTGTTTAGCCCTTTGCAAGACACCCAGTCGATACTTGGCATTGAGGACTCATGAAAACCAGATTCCTTATCCTTTGTTAGGTAGAGGCCGTGTAGTTTCCTGTATATGAATACTCCCATTACCGAGATTTCTGCTTTGAAACTCTGATTCGTGTTTAGACCTTGGAAAGATGCCCGGTAGATTTTTTGGATCAAGGACATGTGTCACCCACATTCCTTTTTCGTCCTTAGCAAGAAGTTGTGAAGTTTCCTTTATATGAGGACTCCCAGTCCCCAGATTCATGCTTCAAATCCCTGATACGTTTTCTCCCTTAGTAAGACTCCCTGTAGGTTTTTGGGATTTGAGGACTCGTGTAACCCAGATTCCTTATTCTTCTGTAGTTAGAGGACATGTAGTTTCCCATATATGAGGTTTCCCATTTTGCAAATTCCTGCTTATTTTTCAGCAATACCCGAGATATTTCCTGATGAACATAGAATTCCAGTTGTTTGGACCTCAGTACATAGACTCCCATATAGTACCTGGGAACTGTAATCCAAGCTTCCAAGTTCCCCTTAACAAGATATCATAAAAATGTGGAATATTCTAAACACAATATCCCAATTTCCACCATCCTGACCACAGAAAGTTTCGGTATTTTTAGGTAACCTGAAGCGAGGGATTTTGTTGCAAAATGTCAGTTGATACCTGGGGAACTGGATTACGGCCGAAGATGTGGATAAGAAACAAACGAAATTGTAGGCTCAGAAACTCAATTACAACTATCGAAAGAACCAGAATCGCTTGGATCTGTAATAAGAGATTTTAGGTATCCACGTAGCAAGTAGCTCTGAAAAATGTAAGGACCTACAAGCCCAGATTTCTCATTAAACCTCATCAAGAGGCCATATAGATTTTGACGGTTGAGGACCCCTGATCCCACATTCTCTTCTCGTTCTCAACAAGAGCCTGATATTCCCTGGCGATCTGCATCCAAAATTCTGCATTCAAAGAGACAGATGCCCAGCTATTTCCCAGGGACGTGGAATCCGTGATTCCTGGTTACCTTTAAAAATATGTACTACATGCTTAGCAACCCCAACCCCCCAAGCCATATCTAACAGATTCAGAAACGGAAGTATTAGGATTACAGGATACATCTTA